>NW_010397112.1:0-22550 GCF_000710305.1 Buceros rhinoceros silvestris
CCTTGGACAGGACAGATTGCCAAGAACCCTCGTTATCGGAATCCTCTTTCTCTCTTCAGGTTTTTTTTCTTTTTTTTCTTTCCTTTGGTTTGTAACTATATACATACATATAATAGAGTATAGGTGTATGAATTTATTGTTTATTAAAAGTTTGTTTCAGTTCCGAATGTAGACCGAGGTGTGAATTTCTTCCTTCCCCTTTAAACCCCTTCTGTCTCTAACAAGACAAAGGGGTCCGTTAAGGTAAATCGAGGAGTGGGTACCTCGGTCCCTCGACCCTTAACAACTGTGTTACAAAGAAATATCTCTGCATCTTTTGTTCTGCATTTTACCTCCTTCTGTACCACCCAGTGGTCTGCAGAGACTTCCATGAAGACCTGTAAAAACCTCCCTGATACACTATAGAGTCACACAACCGAAAAATCCAACTAGGTTTGATTTTTATGTCCTTGGAAAGAAGCCTTTTACTTCCATAGGTATGAAAACATCCCCTTAACTGCACAGGAAAATATCCCCTTAACTGACTAAAATAACACAGAAACAGTAAAACACTGAAATATTTTTCTTCGCAATTAGACCAGATTCAGCGTCAGAAGTCAGGTTTCCTAGGTTTTGTCTTTTGGCGTAATTTCCTAGGCAAGAATGCCTCATTTCTGTATGAATTAGCCATTTTTAGGCTTCACTGAGGCCTCTGCAATGATAACTGATCTACAGATTAATACGTATACGCAGTATAAATGGTTGGTCATGATGCATGCCTGGAAGTTCGTATCTGAAAGAGAAGACTGAAATGAGGACAAGCCATAAGTAGGTGGAAAGACTGGTCAGTAATATTTCTCTGCATACCTATCAGATATGGTGCCGGGATAAATGGAACAAGGTAACACAGAGCACGCTCTCTGCAGCTGGCAACCTCCTCCCACCAGGAAACAGTCTTCGTTCTTCTTATTTCCCTGACTGTCACAGCAAATCAAACATTTGTAAGACACGCCATCTGCTCCGTCAGTTATTGATGAGCTCGACCCTGTTGCGATAAAGAAAACTTACCAGAGTAGGGATTCTTGCCCTTAACAGCCTCTCAGCCAGCACATCTGCCAGGTCACTTCCCAACAGACTCAGCACCTTCCAGCGCACAAAGTGGTATAAATAACACCTCATGTGCGCCTTACTCTTTTTAAAATTTTTTTCCAATTAGGTTTATGGGGGAGTGGAATCTCTGATTAGCTAACAGCTCAGATGGTGCAAATTCTCTCTCTAGTCCCAAACTGTAACTCTACACGTGTTATCGGTTTGAAGGCCCATGAAATACTAGTGCCCCTATATGAATAAAACAGTGAGTTAAATATGCTATATTAATTTTTGTTTTCAATGCCTCTAACATTAAAGATCACAAACAAGCAGCACTTAAAGAAGAGACTATATTTAAATATAAATTCAAATGAGCAATTTTAAAAACCTCAGAGAACAGCTTTTCAGATCTATTTATCCATGATTTAAACGCCAGAGATCACAACGCGAATACCACTAGGGGCTGCATGGAATGCCTGCCCGGATTCCATTCAGAACAAATGATTTCTCTTGAAAAAAAAAAAAATGTCGAATTGTCCCCTTCTTCAGAACTCCATCTTACTTGAAGCCATCTGTTGTTTAGGTTTCTATATCCATATCTGTTGTGCTAATTAGTTGCGTCTAAATCTCTTACTCAAAAGCATGGGAGCCTATGCTGCCTAGACACTGGAGAAAGCACCCAATATTTGTGTACTTTGCCACACCAAAACCACCACCAGCAATACTCTGTCTCTTTTTACCATTGTGGGAAAGTGGAAGGAAAAATAAATTGTGCTGGCTGTACAAGAAGTATTTAACTGCAGAGGACCCCAGTGCTACGAAGATTATATGTGTCCTTCACTTCAGTGGCTTGGGTACAGCTCAGAAGTAATGAAGTTGTTCTTCACATTGGCAAGACGGTGGTGAATTTCTAAGGTTACTAGCAGACCACACAACATGTTCTACATCGGTGCTAGTAAAATTTGTAAGATGTGGCTACGACTACTATAAATCTGTAGTAAAACCAGCAATGAATTCCCAAGGTCTAGGCTATAGTCCTTGCTTTGTCATTACCGTGTTAACGCCACTGGGTCTTTGCTGACTCGCCTCTTGAAATTAGGATAAAAGTGTTTAAATCCTTTGTAAATGCTTTGAGACAAACTGCTGAGGAGTGTGGGGCAAAAGTGAAGTAAAATATATACAATTAATTAGCCGAGGTTTAACAACAGAGCAGAGGGAAAAGAGTGGGGCAGGGCTCTGTCTAAGCAATCTCTCAGAATTTGAAGAAAATCACTTCTCTGCTATACGCTATCGTTACACAGGATAGATTAAAAGGCTGACCTCTGCTGATGCACACAAGAAATGTGGACAGAACCATCTCACTTTCCATTAGACTTTTGGCCCAGTCAGACCACTTAGCGTCATTAGAGTGGCCACAGGGTCCCTATTTATAATAGCGCTACTGGATTACCTACCAGTAAAAAAACCTACACATTGCAAGAACGCGAGAGAGCTAATTCTTAGAAAACTGTAATGTCATAAGCCAAAAAGATTTCCACAAGATTACTGCTTACCCCAGAGAAGAGTTAGTTACACAGTTGTGAAATGGTCTTGCAAACTACTTGTAAGACCTTGATCATTTCAGGTCGTAACAGATGCATATTTACACACCACATGAAACAATAATGATCTACACAAAGACATCCGCTAGCTTTGTGCTTTCTTTCACTAGACAGACACCAATGTCAAACAGGAACAAACTGGGATCCTAACTCTACTCCTCCGTCAAAAGTCATGGTTCAAGTAATATTTAAATTAGCCACAAAGCATGCCCCAGTAGGGGAGAACACAGTTAAAAACCCTTCTTGCTTGCTCTCCCAATCAGAAGTTCTTCTTAAGGTGGACTTCTCTTAAATCAGAAGTCCACCTTATCAGTTCCACGTACCTTAGATGACCTATTCTCTGCCTAGAATCCCAGTATGTTTGGCACCTGTGGACACATGGGTATCAGAGAAAATTCCCACCTTGGTTATATAAATGACTTACAATGTATTAACACCAGTGAGGCTGAAATAAATGAACAAATAGGGAGACACTTATAACAGTAACAATAAAAGTACAGCGAGTACCAGGCATCATCTGGCCAGTCATCTCCCTGGATGTCTTTCCAGACCCATCCAGACGTCAGCAGCTATGGCTGTAGGACAAACTTCTCAGACGTTGACACGGAAGAACCTCTAATCCACGTTTGCAGCTTTAAAGCCTATCTAGCCAATAGACACGTGGGAATGAGTAGGGACAGCACCCTACACTTGGGCATAAAACTGCTTGCCAATGCTGATGGGTCCCCTCAAGGGCCCTTGCGCAACTTGAAGGCTATACAAAATGCTTCACCATTGGTCAGTAAATAATCCTAGAACGAAGGCAAATAGCATAAGCGCATGAATGCAACCAGCATTACAACAGAGAGGACATGGTACAACAGGCAGGTCCGTGCATCATCTGCAGAGCCCCGGGGCTGACATAGCTGCCTTTTTTCACCTCTGCAGTCTGGGAGCTGGAGAGGAGAGATGGGCACAGTGTCCACAGGGGTGAGGTAGAAGGGTCTATGTACTCTACTTTGAGTTGCGTCAGATATTAGTGGCTGGAAGATCAAACCACAGCGAAAATTTGCACATTTTACAGCTTTGCTAGGTTGATGAAATTCTAGAAGAGAGACCGTGAGATCTCCACAAATAGGAAAGTCCTGCCAACAAGGTAGTCTTGCACCACTCCAAGAATAAATTTCCTTAAATTCACTGCGAATTGCTCACACTCAAGCAGGAAAAGCACTGCCAGAGGTGTGGGCAGAGGCGCAAGAAGCTGTGTCCGATTGTGAAAGCTGAGCTAACCCCTACAGCTGCTGCACCACAGCCTGGTGTTGGACCCAGTTGTTGAGCAGTCAGATTAGACATAAAGTTATTTGATTGCTCATGATAAAAACCTTTCTGGGTGAAGCAAGAATTGCAGTTTAGCAATTTTATCCTGTCAGTATGTACAAATGACTACTGTGTGCTAAGAGACAACTTATTTCCTCCTCATGAAACTCCTTTAACTTCTGCTCTACAAGTGTATGTCAAGTCTTAATGAGCTCTCCTTGACATTGCTTCTGTTCTAAGGACACTAAGAGGGATGGAGGCCTCAATCGGGTGCCAGTGGATGGAGGAGTGTTGCTTCATAGCTTGAAACGTGACTCCAGGCTTCTGAACTGCGTTGGCTTTTCCCAAGGGGTATTTCTAGAAAATTCACCCTGGCTTGTGAGCTACCAGGGCGCAAGAAATTTTCAGGGATCACAGATGTAGCCACCTAAGGAAAGAAAGCCTATTGTGCAAACTTTCAGTCTTCCCATGTGGGTTCACACATTTGAGGGGGTCTACAAAAGACTGAAAATTTTGTTTGGGACACTGTGAAGCTGCGGCACTCCATACAACTGTCTTGCATCAAAAAACCTTTAACAAATGGGCTTTGAAATTTTTTTGTTATTTAGTATAACAGCAGCCCAGATGGATTTGCTGATTTTTAATCAACATTACTGGTGCGACATTACTAATCTACTTTCAGGCTCATACCCTGAGGAGTGGCACAACAGCATGATTCTATGGCAAGTCACATACTCACAGGTACATGAAGAAAACACTTCCGCAAAGAAAATATGAAATTCCACATTTTTTTCAAGCAGTTGACATTTTCTGCCCATGCCATGCCCCCACCTGATCCCCTGTCTCTAAAAGCAAAAAAAAAATTCTGTAAGTTGTCCCAAAATCCATCTCTGGGCAGTTCAGAACAGGTGTCAGCTTTGAAAATTGACACACCTCGTTAATCCTCTCCAGTTCCTTCTTTGATGGATGGCCCAAGGGATGCTCTTGGGAAACAGCATGAAGCAAGCAGAGACTTGATCTTACAAGTTTTCCATCTGAATTTCATCTGTATTGCTTTATGATCACAATCTATTGTTTCTCTTTTTACTTACTTTCAGCAGAGTTTTGCGGATAGGCTCTCAGGAATGCACTAAGAGCTTTTGGCCTTCATCCTGCTTGCCTACAAAATCATCAGTGGGCTCAGAAAAAACCCCATAAACAAACACAGAGTAACCACTGAACATTTTGAGAATTCACATTGGATACCACTGAAAAATTGTTTGCACGGGTATAAGGAAAGGAAGAGGTTTCCAGTTGTGATCACGAGGTAGCAGCAAAGCAGTGATATATATGAGTATTTATTGGGATTCAAAGGCTTACTTTGATGTGAGTGAAGTCACTGAACTGGTCAGAGGGTGAAGTCTACAGTACACAGGCATAATTCAATACGCCCACTGAAAAGACGTGAAGAACTAGGTGCCCTGTAGGAACACTTGTTAGACCACCCAGGCTGCCAGTTCCACATACTTTCACAAACCTTCCTTCAGGCTTATGACACCTGTGAAGACAGGGATGAATTCAATGTGATTACACAAACTATGTCCATGAAAACGTTTTAAAAACAAATGACTTATCTCAGAAACTGTTGGCTTAAGGGACTGGAGAGAAGTTCCAGTGAAAGAAACGATTTTTTTGACAAAACCACTGCTGAAAGAGAGGTGAAGTGCTGGTAATTTAAATGAAGATATGTTTCTACCAATTATTTCCTCACACCTACATGGAAGGATGTGCTTTCAAAGGGAAGTTCAGACATTGCCGACTGGAGCAGATGCTCTGTTGATGCTGTTTACACACCTCTGGCGCAGAACAACTTCTGAATTTGGTTTCCCACCAGTTCTATCTCTTTTGTTTCAAATTTGTTGTAGGCTTTTCTGAACAAGGTTCTCATCTTACATACCAAACATAATGCAGCTCCAATTGCACCCCCAAGTGCTTATGTAACAGCAGAAATAAATTGCTTTTTCTTGAAAAGCAGAATAAACTACAGCAGAGAATTTTGCTGTTTGCTATCAGTGCAACCAGCACTAGTTGTGTGCACTGGTGAAATTAATTCAAAGCAGACAGCCCTGTGGGAATTGCTGGATCATCAGTAATGACCCAAGTGCCCTCAATCGCAGTGGACAGATCTTAAAAACCCCAAACCAAAACACGGTATGCATAACATTTCTCGTTTTAATGTTGTGTTCCATAAACCCTCCCTGGATGTACTCAGTGTTAAGTGTTCAGTGCTACAGGGAGATGGATTGAAACCTCAGCGTACATTTCTCTGAGCGAAATCAGTGGATGCAAGGAGATGCATGAGCTAAGCGCAGTTGTTTTGCTAATTTGAATTATGCAGGACATGAGTGGCTGTCTGAATGCCAGATCATCTGATTGTTGGATAGCAAGATTTTTGGTCAGTTGTCTTGTTTCTGTCATTTTTCTTTTACCACTTTAATATGTAGCTGTTAAAAAGGCAAATACAATGTATTTCTTGCTACTCACAGTTATCATTCCCTCCTTGATTAGAGTCGAAGTCTCATTCTACTCTTGCACTATAATAATACGTTATTTAAGTCAATATATGTCAGTCAACTAACAATAGTGTGAATAAATTACCAGTTGTGGCAGGAGTCTTCCGTTTCTAATGATTTTTTAATGCTAACTTTTGTCGACAGTGTGTCAGCAACTAGCATAAATTTTGTTGGGCTTTTGAAAAACACTTTAGATTATTAAATCCATATATCATTTATTACAGGCCAGTAAAAAAATATCAGACTGGCACATTATTAACCAGACCTAACCTTCCTTCATCAGCATGTACACATCACTTTGGATGTTTTTCTTGAACTACATAAGGAAACCACACATTTCAAATCTCCAGTTTATACTGCAGAGCCATTAATGATGAAATTTACTACCCAGGCCAGGGTTTAGATAGAATTAATAAACAGGAAAAAAAACAGACAATAGCTTATAATTGGAAGTACACATCTTAAATACCCCAAGTCTACATTAACTAAATTATGTAAGTTTTGATCAGAATAAAATGACACTAGGCTTCCAGGTAACCAAGTTTCTACTAGATAATCAGATGTACTATGAAGAAGAAGCATCATGGTTCAGGATAACTCGGTTACCATGATTAGTAGTTCGGAGGCTTTTCTTGGCATATGATGCTTGTAGCTATTTTTTTGAGATTAATTAATACTGTAGGGCTGTGCTTGTCTGGACCATTTAGATCTATTACAGCTCAGGATAAAGCCCTCTGCTGTTTCGCTGTCACTGCTGTTATTTTCATAGCCTCTTTGGGGCTTTTTTAGTGTCTGTAAGCTTAAAAGTAAATTATAGTATCCTTCATTTGGTCTAAGATGTTTGCGTATAACCACCTATTTTGGATATTTCTCTAATGAAATGAGGCTTCTAAATTCTTCTTTCTTTCCCTTTTATTTATTCTGCCATAAAACTTAAACCCTCAGACCACGTGCACTGTGTATTAACAGTCTGCCATTATCATAACCTTCAGTCACGGTTGCACTTTCCTCTGAAAATACCTACCTAACTTTACCATTTTTGATCATGACATAGATTATAGAGTTATTTTATCATTGTTTTCATTATTTACTGGATACAGTCAATATCAGGTGTTGAAATAACATTTTAAAAGTTTAAAATAATGATTTGAGATGTTCTCCTTTCCAAAACTTTTGGATGCATTTGAGTTGTGTTTCTAAGTAGTAATGCAACATCTTTTGTTGTTACTGAAAGCTGGGAATCTCTGTCAGCAAGTTAAGTTCTAACAGCCCTGAATCACTGCAGTTAGAAACACAGGCTTTGCTGCAGTATTTGCAAAGTGTTATTGTAGGGTTTGCAGAGGAGAGAGAATTTTTGTGGCTTTTTCATTGTAAAGAATTCTGCTAACTCTTGAGTACAGAGAGTAGCTGGTACAAAATTTTTTCTAAGCTCTTTTCAGATGGATGTGTGGAACTCACATCAGGTAATAAAAGGAAACACAGAACAACCTGTTCTGCTTGCAGGGGAAAAGTATCAGAAATCATCTTGGGTTCAAACTCCCAGTCCTTTGTATTTGGAGAACTAGTGACACCCTTAACACAAGCATTACAAGTTTACCTTTTTCCACTTACTGTACAAAATAGTCTTCTGGCAGACAACCTCAACAGCACTAGAGCAGGCAAGCGTAAAACAAGTAGAGAGTTTAATTGTAAAGGGGGCAAGCAGAATTTATCTGCATTTCTCTTTCCAATCTAGCTAAAACAGTTTATTTTATTCACTTTTTATTTACCAAGCAAGTAATTTAACTAATTTTTAATTTTGTTTAAGTACACCATTGTGAATACTCCTATTCCTTCCAAACTATAAGTGCACCCCTGACAAAAACCTGTTCACCAAGGCACAGAAGAGATTTCAGAAAGACTCATACTAATAAATACCTTGCACCCAAAACTTGTAATTTACATTTTACCTGGTACCACAGGCCCCAGCAGAAAAAGCCCAGCAAGTTTCCTTTTTCATGGAACAAAAAAAATGTCTACTTTTTAGTTACAAACCCTAGTTCTTTCATGATGTACAACAAAACAGCAGGAAAACCGTTACAAGCCATAAGCATATAAATATATTGCTCCCCCAGTTTCTTAAGCAATATTACCAGAACTTGTTCTCTGAGTGTCTTCAGACGTCAGTCAGCTGTGAGTACACATAACATTAGCAATTTGTTGTGATTTTCGATATAGTAGACATATCTGGTTAGAAATCTGTACCCAGCCCCACGACATTCATGGCACCTGACACTTTAATCTCCTTGCAAGGATTAAGACTTCCTGAATTGCACAGCTGATACAGTTCCACCCCTGTCTTAGATGCAAAAATAAAAATTACCAGACCTGGACAAAAAGAGTAATGGTACAGCAAAAGCCTGCTAAAAGCCCGGCGTAAAAATTGAGCTGGAAGCAAAAGTAAGCCTAGTACAGCCTTTTGCTCTAGCTTCTCCCACTTCCAAGTATCACGACTTTACTACATTCACACCCAGTATTTGATCATGAAGTTGAATCTGCAATTCCCACTCCTTAAATGAAAAATGCCTTCACGTAGCCAGACCCAGGGAAGTCAACCTATTTCAGCTTTAGTGATGAAATTGTAGTCTCTGAATAGGAAATTAGAAGTGATTTCACACAGAGCTTGAAGGTTATTGCTCATCGTTCTTCCAATGTAATTGTACGGTGCTTTCAGAAGCATAAGATTTATACAAGCCCAAATGAGAATTAGTGATGCTACCCAGCTAAATCAGAAGTGGCATTGCAAAATACCCAAAATGCTTTTTAAATCTAACAACAAGTGGCTCCGTTTTGCAATTCTTACTCAATGAAGTACTTAACGTGCTCAGACCCGGTGAGCTCAATAGTCCTACTCATCCAAGTACTAGTTATGCCTCTACACCTTTCTATTAGCATTGCTAAACTTAGTGACTTGATACAGTAGATTATTTGCCTTCCCCATTGCCAGTGAGCAAATAATTTCAGGATGTGACACAGAATCATTGTGTAAAATGTGACTCCGTACATGAGATATATGTAGTCTTATTTCCTGTTGTCATTGCCTATAGCTTTGTCAGCCATCATTTCAGTTCTATCCAGTCTGAGAAGAACTGTTCGTAAGATACAGCAAAATCCCTGACCATTCTTATAACATTTCTCAAATCATGGTTATTAAACGTTATTACGATTTGGATTCTAGTGAGTCTTTTTTCCAGGCTTGTCATGGCCTTCCGAAGACCTCATGGTGTACCTCTGGCCCTCAGCATCATCTTCAATAAAATCCAAATTGTTTTGCTATCTAGTAACAATATGAGATGGCTTAATATTACTGAGTTAACACCAGCAAAAAGCAAACACTTGGTTAACAGTAGTGGATGTGGCAACAGAAATCAGGATACTGTCTTGTTTGGTCTTAGTCCAGACCCCAGGGCATATGTGATGATGTCTGATCCTGACGAAGAGTGTATGTTATCAGATACTAGGATTTCCTAAATCAGTGAAGGTTTCCTAGTCAGTTCAAAGCTGGCACTCTTAATATTTATTTACAGGACTCACATTTGAGCTAGATACTGTGAGTGGATTTCTTCCCACACTCAGCGTTATGAACTGTCACAGCTTTATCAACAGTCTAAAGGCATTTAATGTTTTCTCCTGCAACCCTAGCTCCTGGAGCAATGGGACTTTGTGAGGTTAGCCTTATAATTTTTTTTTTGTTAAATGACAGTAAAGGAACACTGGAGTTAGTGCTTTTTGTATTTTCATGTGTTCCTCCGCAGGGACGAAGGCAAAAACATGGTGTCTCAATGAAAGCTGAGATCTTCATATGACAAATGGTTGTGGAAACCAGGCTTCAAGATAAGCAATCGGTATTGTGAGATCTGTGTTAAACCTGAAGCCTCGGCAATTCTGTCTGTGCAGCACTTTGTAATATTTATTATCCTCTGAGACCGGGTTTCAGTGTTTCTTCCAAAGCCCAGCTAGTAAATTGCATTTTTAATTTTCAGCTGACTTTCTACACTTGAATTTTATTTCCATAGCTTAGTTACAGCTAAGAAGCTGAACACATTACTCTTTCTGCTGTCCAGGGAACTAAAATCATAGTTCATAGAATTTTTCTAGATTTTAATATTTCTTTTGGATCAAACCCAAAATTGTTGAGCCAGTTTTTTTCTTAAACAAATGCTTCAACTCATTCTAGTTACCAGTTTTTTGGTCACTGTTTGATTTTGTCTCTAGAGGGATAAGATCCCATAACTGATAGACCGTTTCTATAGTGGGAGACAGAAGTTCAAATTCATCCTCTGCCAGATTCATAACAGAGATTCTCATCTCTTTTCTGCAGCAGGGACTTAAACCAATAGATTCACTGTCTTTCTTTCACTCTCCCACACTATAGCCAAATAAAATTTTATTCATATTCCTCTAAGGAAATTTTTTCAGTGAAACAGATGCAGAAGTATTAGAATGGGAAAATAAGTTCAGAGTTTCCTGAACTTTCTATTCCTCAGAGTTTTGTTACTCTTGGCATTTTTAGCAGTTTATAGCATGTGTTTTTGAAATAAATATAGCCTGTTGTAAAATCAGCTATAAATCCACAGAATGTAGCCTTCAAAACTTCATTCTCTTTAACTGAAGACTATTCAGATTTTTTTTTAGAGGGCACTTAACTGCAGCCTATTAATATTGGGCTCAAAAGAGCCACTGAAATAATACAGTGCAAGGCGCAGGCTTTTTGTTGTAGCTGTCCTGGTGCTCTTAGCAACTTAAGCTCCGTAACAGTGGGATTAATGTCTAACAGAGGCACAAGCATTAACCAAAATCTGCAAAAGCACTTGTTACAGCAGTTCCGCTCATTCCAGTCCTTCGACAATCTCCGAGTTATACTCCCAAAGCTAGAAGAAACACGAAGTGGAACTTTTCCTGGCACACTCTATGGCATCAAGATACTACCATAAGCATATATTTTGTGTTCATTTTTAAAATTTTCAAGTATCTTCTTATCTAGTAAGATGTCACAGACATGAAAGCTCATTTTCTTATTTATCAAAAACTTGTTATGTGAAACTGGAGGAATAAAGGGCCTTAAAACTGCTCAGATGAATGAACCTGTACTGACCTCTGATGGCTGTGGATGTGTATGAAACAATCCTGCAATTATTTGTGCTTCCTTAGGAGCTCCAGTGCTCTAATTGCAATAACATTTATGTGACAAGAAAAACACTCTTTTGAGGTGAAAACCAAATGATTTACAAGGAAGTTCTGGGGTTACTTTTTCTTTGCATCAACATTTTCTTTTGAAAGCATAGTGAAAGTGTTTGTGTAAAGTGTTTGCCAAAAGAAGTTATTTCTAATGGAGAGGTTGTTTTTCTATCTCTCAGCTGTTTAGAAATTTCACAAGGTTCTATTAAAACATCTGTCCACCTTATTCCTTCTTTATAAATGAGTTTAGCTTTCTGATCATAGGGCAGAAAACACATGAAGCATGAAAAAACTACTGTCAAACTTTTTTACAGCTGCTGAGTTCACAACATGCTACATAAGCCCAGATTCCTAGCACCACTATGTTGGGAGAAGCTCATGAATTTAAATCACTGTCAGCATGGTAGAAACTGTCTTGTGATCTTTGGAATGGGCTCACCGGGGCCACCAAAAAAAGTTGGCAGAGCCAGGGGAGAAGCCACCTTCATTCTGGCAAGATTTTCTCCAAAGGGTTTGTCCCTGGGGCAAACTCTGAGAATTGAGAGCTTTATCCGGGAGTCTTATTAGCAGCAACTTTCAGCCTCTTCAGCAGAAGTGTAATTCTTCATTTAAAGAAAAGAAAAAAAACCCAACCAACCAAAACCAACACATGGGTCTTGCGAGGAGGTAGCCTAACAAAGCCCCATAAGCCTGATAAAAGAGCTTTGGGAAGGAAAGAAACAAGCGTCTCGGTTCGCTGTCTGCAGGAAGAAGTTGCAAACCAAACATCTACTTGAGTATCTACCAAAGATTGTAGAAAAGAAACCACCTACCTTTCGAGTCACTCCAAAAGAATCACATCTCACAGAAGTGCAATGGCAGAAGTGGAACCCAGTGTATATCATTAAAATTCCTTTTGCCTTTTTCAACAATGTATCATTAAGTTTTCAAGAAAATCATCTGGTCACCAGCATACAGGTCCTTTCTTAAAAACTGCTCTGTGAATGTGCTTAATCTGCTCCCTCTATGAGTCCAGAGTCACATTTTCTGACTTGGGTGATGCGTGGTATAAATTAAAAAGTGAGGCTTGGTTCCCTGTGCTTAGCTCGAATGGCTGAGGAGTGAGAGGCTTTATTTCCTCTTGGTTCACTGTGTTGCACAGAGCAAGGCAAGGCTGAGGAAACAGCAGGTCTCCCATAGCAACACAGGATAGGGCATAGGATGGTGGTGAGAGAAGCTCTTTGTAGTGATAATTTCTTATTGCTTCTACTTGTGTTACCTTGAATAGGCAGACAGGTTCACCAAAGTGTAACAGAGGAGGGGATCTGGCCTCTTGTCCTGAAGTACTTCTGGTGGCCTCAAGAGCCTGTACCAGCGTCACTTCTGTGCTTCACCTCAACTCCATATTCAGGAAACCTGTTTAATCCCTATAAAAAAAGAAAAAAAGAAAACAACCAATCTACATCAGTCTTCAAAATATTAGTAAAACATTGTTCCTGAACATTCAACATGACAGGGTTTGCAGAGCTCCAGTAACAGCTGGAGCCAAATAATGGTTCATAGCCAATTCCACTAAACTAATCCTCTAGGATAGTTGGGATTCAGTGTAGAAACTGGGAGCCCTCTCAGTTTTTTGGGTTGAGTTAAATGTGAAATGTTCAGCACACATTTCCTCCTGCCAGTTGGATTTTCATAGAAGATAGTGCCAAGAATATTTAAAATTAAGAGAGAAAGAAAAAAACCACCTTGGCCTCTATAATCAAGTTTGAAAATTCTTTGGTCTTAAAGTTGGGTCCAAAGTCATTCAATCTGAAAAAGATTCCCATTTGTTTTGGTGGGCAGTGAATCAGGACCTTGGAAATCAAAAGCACCGATGGGAACATGAAACCGGCTATGGAATTTCCATCTTGCTGGATGGTCTGACTTTGCACAATTTTATATTGGAGAAAAATTCACAATCTTGAAATACTAAACAGACCGGTAATTCTAAAGTGCCTTTGATAATTTGATATTAAACGTAAAAATAGAGCATAACATTCTGTCAGAATAAAAGGACATTACAAAGACAAAAGTAAATAAGAAAATGCAAACAAAATCAGTTCATTGATTTTTTTGAAATGTTTACAAACATATCTGTCAATAGCATAGTCTGGATGGAAATAGTCCGGCAAAAAATTATTTTGATGAAACTACATTTTCCCAAAGGAAATATAAAGGCTGCCGTCTTGGCACAGCAACCCCGATACCCTAGACCAGTGCCTAAAGCCCTTCCTGAATTACAGGGGTTCGGTTCCTCTGCAGGGAGGGGGCAAGGAGGGTTTTATGCCAACTTCTTGTTGATAACATAAAGCTATTAAGGAACTGTTTCAGTGTTTGGTTTAAATTAGAGTAGCCTCATTACTGCACAATCTGACTGTATATGAAGAGAGGGACTTGAGAGGTTGAACTCGCCAGGAGGAAAGGACCTGAACCTTTCTGAAAATCTCCTGCCAATCACAGCTAGCTGGGATAAAGTGCTTTTGCTCAAAAGCACGTTAAGCCCACAGTGGTCATGAAGAAAAATTCCAGCCATTGAGGAAAAACTCCCAGCAAAGTCACAGCATCCTCTCTGCACCTATTTCCACCTTCTTCAAGGCTTTTTATGCTTCTAGAGAAGCAGGCTTTGGTAAAATCAAGAATCTTGGTTAACTAATGCATCAGAGACTTCTGTGGCGTGCTGAAATAGTACTATCTGAGTTTTAAATACAAGCCGGTGTGGTTCTATGTAAGCAAGTATGAAGTGGTCATGAAAGGTTACACAGATTTTTGAGAGGCAGGTCATATTACGTGCTTTAAATTGAGTGAACAAGTAAAACTGGCTTAGTGCACACAGCGCTTGGGTGAAGTCTAAAATTAACAAGAAAAGTATGCATTTGCAAGTGGAAAAACAGACTATTGTGTGTGCCTGAAGTCACAACTCCTTTTGCCAGAGAACTGTTGAAAAGCAGTGCCCGGGTGGCACCTGCAAACCTGCTGCTACACAGACGGCAAGTGTTGGCCAGTAAGCCTTTGAACTACAGCCTGCTCTCACGTGGGTACATTCCAACACCCAAAATTCATGTCCTGCTTTAATAATCATGGCACATTAAACTGTGCTGAGAACACAGTGGGTAACATATGTATCTGTCTAGATACTTTAAAAGACAGGATATATATGCACACACATACACATCATCTATGTTGGTTTTAATTTCTGCCCTGGCTTGGATTGTGCCAGTTGTATGGTGGGTTAACATTGAAGATATACGCTTGAATTTCTAGTCTTAAATCAAGGCACTCAATTCTTGGAGCGTCTTCAATACTGAGAATGATTTGTACAATCTCAAAAATTATTAAGGTTCTTGGGTTAAAAAATTGCTTACTGACTTTTACAGCAAAGTGTCACAAATGTATTACAGAATGTACCAGTCACAGTTCATTTTCTGGCATAATCACTTAGCAGGAAAACTGTCCAATTTATCGAAAATTTGATTGTGTTTGAGAGCATTATGCTAAATCCAGTTTCTGCTCCCTGGAATTTTGGTTTCTGAACTGCCACTGTTAGCACAGATTAATGCCATTCCAGCAAGAGTGGCTCTGATCAAAACTATACATGAAACTTTTTCAAAGATGATGATAAATTTTGGTTTACCATTGAGTGGAGGAATTAGAACTAATTCGTACCTAGCAGAAGATTTTTCAGACTGGTGAGACTGGACACTCATCAACTTCTTATTTTTTATTAGACATAAAAATCTTGCTGGTAATTATTTTCTAGAAATAGATAAGATTATCTGACCTCAAAATTATGCTCAATCTTTGCAAGACCAAGTGCTAGAAAGTTACAATACTATGACTCTTTTCAGGGCACTCAGTGCAGCCTAGATGGAACGTGGGTTGTTAGGAGATACAAGAGAGGAAAGGTAAACAGATGAACTGTTACGAAGGCAGGTGAGAGATGCTTCTCAATTAGGGAAGCACAACGCACTAACAGACAGCAATCAGTTAGTACCTAAAATAACCCAGTATAACTTCTTTAATAGCATAGTCAGGAAATTCTGCATGCAGTGGGAATGGAAGAAAGATTAAATCTTTTTTTACAATGATATACAATGGTATTACTGTACAGTGAAATGAAGAATTTGAGTGGCACCAGAATAGGCTCAGGATCCTGACATATTCATTAATATTTAACAAAGAATAGAAAGAAATTAAATAAGAATCATGGAAATATGAATTTGTCTATTTAAGTGCAGGAAAGTCAGGCTGACACCTCAGGGTGGATGGATAAATTGTGCAGAAATACCAAATACTGTTCCTATGTTAATTACGCCTGCTTCAGTGGGGAGCAGATGACAGCAGCACACGAAGCCCACAGCTGGATAAGCACTTTAGAAGTAGCTAAAGCTGAGAAGGTTCATCTGGTAAGGAGACCCGTGGAATGCCACATGAGAGAATCAAATTAAATATACAACTGAGTAATAAACCAGGAGAAGGAGCAAGATTGCTTGTCTCTGGGAAAAGATAAATTACTTCCAAGATAAGTATTGTACCATCAGCATTGTGATCTCCGTACTAGCATAACCTAGGAACGCTGCAGATAAAACAATTAATTCATGGCTCAAGATGCGCAGTGTTTTAGCTGGGGTAATTAGCACACACAAGGTTGAGGGAGGTTAAAAAAAAAAATAAGACAGCAATGCCAGAGTACTTCAGTTTTACTTGAGATAAATTTAGCTAAGTCAACCTTAGGCGGATGTATAGCACTGATCCCATAAACTGAAGTGTCTCGCCTTCACTATGTTTTACCTTAGGAAAGCAAAAGTGTATTAGTTACCCCGAGGTTAAAAGGAAAATAAAAGCTGCTTCAGCCCTAGTGAAGACAAGTAGTCAGTTTAATTTATCGTAAGGTAAGCAGAAAGGTTGTGCCTAGATAAGAATATAGCACTGGCCTTACATACTGAGCCAGAGGCAAGCACCTGAAGTGTCACCTTCCCCTCCGGTATCTGCAGTGACATAATCCACGCTTGTTATCTTGCTCTAACAAACTCATCGGTCTTGAGCAACAAAGGCAAAAACTTCTATTTTGGTTTTGAGGTCAAAGGCAAAGTTCGGAGAAGGTTATTTACAGAACTGAACATACTTGGAATTCCTGGGAAACCATTCTGTTCTATTAAAAAATTGGTTTGGTTTTGCTCCCAGATTTGTGAGGGTTTTTCTTTTGCTTTCAGTAAACATAACGTAGCTACAACCTTCTGTTGAAGCTGTTTTACCTTTCCTTTGCCTTCAGCCCAAACTGAGACAGCAATTCCAGTATCCCACTCCAGAGTGCTACTGAGAATGGAGTTATTTATGCAGGATAAAACTTGTGCCTTCCTCTAAGGTTAGGGATCAGTCCCTTCCTCTTCAGCAGCTTCTGAAGTGAATACACCCAAATGGCAGCAGTCAGCAATTTCAAAATCGGGTCATTGAAATTAAAGGAAAAAAATCCAGGCTTTATAGATGAAAATGGAAGCAAAGTCATGAAATTCATATTAAATATAACATAAAATCAGAACCAGCCTAGACCTGCTTTGTTACAATTTGCCGACTAAGCAAGAATGAAACCTTACATAGCAGAAAAGGCAGCTTCTCTTAAAAACAGCACACAAGCTGTCAGGCATCTCCCCTGAAACGGTGTAATGTTTTTTTTCTATCCTTTTAGGGACCAGGTGTTCAGGTAAGGAGACTCTTTATTAACAAGTGAGATGTGAGGATTACTCCTATTTTAATAGTTGCATATGCCAACACTGGAATGCCTTTGCAGCTGAATCGATTGAATTTGGACCAAAACCATGAGATTTATCTCCTATACATATTGTGAACGTTTTTGTGTATCAAGGGTATATAGTTCACATCAAAGAGTGATTCTGACCCTCTGCTCAGGGTTACAGAATTTGTAATGAATAAATTCTGCCTCTGTAATTTAAAAACTCTCAGAAAGTTACAGCCTGAGTGGCAGGCACTCAGCTTGCAGTGAGATCTTAGGGATCTCGACAAGCTGGTGAGCCCCTGCTGGAACCCTTCAGCTGTGTCAGTTCGGTATCAACTGAACCTCATTTAGAACATAATACTAATCTGCTCATGATAACACATGGGATAAATGCATTACAACCAGAAGCCATCACAGTCTAAGACAAATTACCAGGAAAAAAAAACCCCAACAGAACAGCACAGGAATTCAGAATATGAGACATGATTATCACATGGAATGCAGTGGTCAAACCCTCGGTGTTTGAAAACAGTCTGAGTATTTCCACCAAAGCAAACACGCGTGTCAAATATTCACAATGGATGTCTGCCACAACGTGAGGCAAACAAATCATCCGTGCAGCTCAACCAGTATAACCTTCTGCTCCAGTATTTAGCATAACCAGTTATCTGGGTGAGTCCAGGGACAAGCCACTCTTCGGCTGTGCACTGACCCGCATGTTGAGATCGGTTGCGTGTTTGCTCTCCCTGAGCGGTGGATCAGTGCTGAATCCCTCGTTTTTGATGGCAGCTGGCCTGCAGTATAGAATTGTTACTGTGAAAAGCAGCAGAAACCTTCTGTACAACCAGTAACACGCCGATGACAAAGCCTTGCCTGCATGCCAGGTGTCTATAGCACTTCTAGGACCTCTTTCCACACGTGTACTTCTCCTTTCTGGTAGATTCATGCTCAGCCCGAGTTTAAACTGTCCGCAAACACCATCTGCCCTTGAAGTGCGCGCTGTACTTGTCCCTTTCTGGGCTACCGGCAGCCCACGTTAGGACCTGGAGACCAAGCGTGTTGCTGCACAATCCAACAGATGGCTGTCTTGCATTTCTATTAACAATCGCATTTGCTATAGAGAAACGAATGTCACTGCTCCCTGGAATCTATTTCCCATCGTGATTCAACAGAGTTTTGCAGAAAGAAGGATTAAGAAATTCCCTAAACCCTTCCACCTCGTATACGGAGAAAATTTTAACTGTGACGTGGCTACTGCACTGTGTAGGTGTGAGACTGCTGTATACTAAACGTTGTCTTCTCATTAGACCTCATCCATGACTATCCCAGACTATTTTCCTACTTTTATTTAAACCTTTTTAATCTACGCTCAGCAGAAATAAAACAATAAATGCACACAGATATAACCATCATCTGGCATAACTGGGTAAGAGTACGTGGGCTACACTACCTAGAAAAATGGTCCAACAGTTCTACCAGGCTTTCTGAATCTAAGTTAGCAATTATTTATAGACCCTAAGCAGCCTGGCTAAATACCACAAGAAATAGTGAATAATTTCATCATGAGAACTGTCAGCTCATTCAGTTATTATTTGTGGCTTATTATTAACTGCATATGCATAGCTGCATGACAAATGAAGATGTTTGTGAATCCTGAATACTGCACAAATAGTCAGTGAATAATCTTCCATGCTGAAAAGTAGTATTGCTAGTCATTATGGGTTAGATCGTTCTGGTTATTTCCTCATTCTAACAGGCTACATTATCTAACCATAGCGTAGAAACAGAAGACTTGCCTAAGCAGACAAATCAAATGCCTGAAAAAAATAGCTGATTCTTAAAGAAATAGTAGCAGGGGGTAGTTCAGAAAAAAAAAAAAAAATCTTTGTAATAATAATTTTTTATTTTATTATTATTGGCAAGAGTTGGAAAAATTTTTGAGCAATTAGCACATTCATAGAACACCTAATCAGTTCAGGAGCAGGGCGAAAGGGAAAAGATTAATCAGTGCAATAGTTCATCAGGAATAATTTTGAGCACTTCTAGTCCTTAATAGACTTAGAGATTTACAATTAATCACCATTGTCAGAATAAAATTCCTTCTATTCTTTAGGATTTAAAATAAATCAGACTGCATTCCGGACAACTCCATTGTTCAACAGACATAATAAACACATCTTGAAAGAGTCTTTAGTTCAGCTCGATGGACAGAACAGGTATTTGCATGGATACCACTTTTAATTCAGTTTTGCCTGTCTTTACTTTTGCAGTTGGCGTTGGACATAGAACATGCGTATGAGACATCTACCAGCAATGTTTCTGCGGTGGCCACTTGAAAAACATACCAGCATTTCTTCTTCATTACCCTCTGCCCACAGAAAACGTTGTGGAAGAATCTTCCCTGCCCCATTCTAAATGCTTTAGCCAAAAGCAATAATAGTTTGGATTTGAAGCACATTCTTGGTGCTTCACGGAATTTGCTCTCCTTTATATGGTGGGGTCAAAAAATAGCATGTTTTCTCCTCTTAGGAAATACACGTAATGCAATATGAAATGCAAACTTTAGCAGAAGAACCTAGGGAGGAAAATAAGGACACAGGACAGCATGATAGCATTCTATCATCAAAATGCTTATAGTTTTAGCCAGACTATTCGACCAAAGCTGAACACCAGTCAGGGATTGTAATTCCATTTTCAATTATTTATCATTTTTTTTACACAAAACCGTCTAGATTAAAGTCATTTTAAAATAAGTATTTCTGGTGGAAAACAACACAACCAATCCGCATAGAAAAATAGTTTCAAATCCATTATTCTAGAATAAAAACTAGAATCCTGATTAAAATTTTGATGGTTCGGCCAGTAAGAGAACAAGAATGCTATCACGTCTAGCATGTCATTACCTCTTCTGAACAGATGTCAAAAGGAATGCATAGCTCAAAGTTACTTGGATAATCATTCTAAACAACAAATACCTTTGGAAAAAACCACTGCTAATTTCAAAACAGGTAGGAAAAGTAAACCGTATCACATACGATTTTTCTGCTGTTACTTACCATAACACACCGTTCTTTGGTGTGCAGCTGCTGGGCTTACAAAGCTGTGCCATCACATGAAAGAGAATAACGATGATAAAGAAGTACATAAAAGGCTTGATTTTTTTCCTTCCATAACAAAAGAAGTATCTATAGTTACTTACTCTGGGGAGAGTTCACACGTTATCAGTTCCTCACCTTGCCTTTTCCCTCTCTCAGTAGGGGATCCTTTTTGACATTGTCAAGGCCAAACATGAACACGAGGCCAGCGGATGAGGCCAGAATCAGAGAGGAAGGTGCAGGTGATGATTTTGCAAAACATCTTCTCCTGGAGTCTGTAATTTCACCAGAGTCCAATCTCCCCAATTTGCCAAAGACTGTGAGGACGATGATGAAGAGCATGGACCTCAACAGCCCGCCCGGATGGGCAGTCACTCAGAAGGCTGCTGCTTGCAGTGCATTCACATGCTGGTGAACACGAACATGCAGAAGACCAGGGTCGTGCTACTGATTGCAGTCTTGATGTCTCTGTGGTCCCTTTGTTCCACACACACTGACACTTCGTGCTGCAACAACGTTTGAAAACATTTTGGAGAATGAATAATGAGTCCCTGGGTTGAACCAGCACAGCTATTTTTACAAACTTATGCTCCTCTGAACAGAACTCACATTTCTTCTGCAGATGAAGAGAAGACAATCTTGCTTTTACTGTGATGCCTGTGTGTATTTTTCGAAAGCATGTACTGCACAGCAGGTTCTTCAACTGCAATAATCAATGGCCAAATACTTTTGTGTAGCACTAAAAAGAAATCAATGGGCAAGTTTTTACTGGAAAAATATCTACCCCATGTTTATATGACAGCAGAATCCATGAAAAGACAGTATATTCGTGAAGGGAAACAACTACAGGTAAATTGTTCCTGGTCCAATAGGTGACGCAGCTTGTGGTCTAAAGGCAAGTTTTATGATTTACGTAAGTCCTTGTACGATGGGACTCACAAAGCAAATACCAACACAACGTTTGCTCAAAACCAATCTCTTTTTAGACACCCAGCGACTCTTAAAAATCAATGGTCTCATTATCTTGCGTACAGCAGGCTTCTTTCTTGGATGACTTTTTTTTATTATTATTTATGTAGAAGACTATGCCAAGATTTGTCCAGATTGCTGCGTTCCGCTGAAGCTGCGTGATCCCTTCACTGACATCTTCACAGACGTCTTCTCTCCATCTCTGGCTGATACAGTGATTGATAGCCAGTCTTGCATCAGAAGCAGGCTATCACCCACAGATGAACGAACGATCACAGCCGGGTGTCCTTCACATACTCCAAGGTTACCTTGGCATCTAGATGAAACTTAAGATCCCAAGCAGTCAAAAATAACTTTGTGTGTTGGCTGTGAAGGACAGTGACATTCTGCAAGTCTTCCAGGGAAGTGCATTGAAGAGGGCACTATGGAGAGAGGCATGCTGGGACGTTGCCAGGACCCCTGTCAATATGAGTATTTATTCATTCCAGCCCTGATGGACATTATCAATAGCTCCTTCTAAGCAGGTTGCATTTAATATTCACAGCTAGTGTATCCATGACAGACTATCAAACTGTTTATTATTACTTTAATTTGCTTCCACTCTATTTTAGGACTAAAATTTAGGAATTTTCCATGCAATCTCCATCCCTTCCTTTACCAAACTCCCTCCTGTTTCAGAATATTTTAACTTACTATGTTCCTGAGTTGAAGCTAGTGAGACCTGCTGATCTGGGAAGTGAACAAACACTACATTTCCAGATGCAGACAGAATATCTCATGGCAAAGTGCTCAATAGAGTGCTCCCTACTCCCAGAGCCCTTGAAGTTCTGCAGTCACTCACAGCTGTGCCCAGGAATAAGCTTTCCAATTAGGAAATTATTCACAGTTTTTGATGTTGGGAATGATATGCAGGCTCTATTTGTTGCCCTCCTCATCAGGACATAGCAGATTCAGCAGACCATTGTCACTGGAGCTGATTTAAAAAGGTTCAAGAGAAGCAGTT
>NW_010397112.1:22654-55252 GCF_000710305.1 Buceros rhinoceros silvestris
TTATCTCTGTGCTCATTTTAGGAGTGTTGATAATATTAGGTGGTTATGAATAGTTTTTTCTCTACTTTACGTTTACTTATCCTTGGCCGTTTCAGATTAACTGGCAAACCACAGCTATTCCATTCCTAGATTCAATATTGTCTTGGAAGATTCTCATGATGCCCACAACCCAGTGAGCCTTCAGCAACACCTAAATGGGTGAGGATAGGATGGGTTACTTCAGAAACTGGGTAGCAAGGAGGGTCTGTGTGAAAGAGATGCCTTCTAGTAACTGCTGTCACTGGAAAGAAGTAGTTTCTCTCTTTTTGTAGAAGTGCAGGAAGATCTCACAGATCCACACCCAGTTAGGTTAGCTTCATAAAACCCTTATCTTTCCTTGAACAGGGGAACCATTCTAGAGCTCTGCTTCCATACTCTTCTGGAGAGGAAAGGATTTACCCTGGATGAACCCCTGTACGACAGAAGTAACATCTGTATATACGATTGGAGAAAACATCCTGTTTTTCTGTCTGGATTACGTTCATAAAAATATCTTCAAGCAAGTCATATCTTCTAGATGGCTGTTGATATCAAGAACTAACTTTCACACCCTGAAAACAAAAAAATGAGGGAGAGAAATGGTATGAAAAAAATCACACGCATGGCAGAAAAAATTGTACTATTACATTGAGGTTGGCAGCAATAATCATCACCATTTGGTCCTTCCTTTGCATTAATATTTGTCTTTTTTTTGACTATCATGTGCTTACTAATCCCCTAATTTGACTGGCACATATGAAAAGCGTGTGGGCCATCCTCTTTGCAGATTGTCACAGAAACGGGTGGATGAAGTGATTATTAAAACCTCACTAGAGGTTCTTTCATATACGGCTGTGAACAACAAGGGATGGACTGTGATCGGAGGAGGTACATGCTTCATTGCTATGACAGATTCGCTCTGAACATTCATTATTCCCAGGCTTCTAACAGAGCATGCATGTATGCAGCTGATCAGATGGAAGCCTCCTCTCCCACCATTCAGTTCACTTCCACATATGCTAATTAATTTTTTAACAATATTCTCTCATGGAGGCAATGTTCTCTCATGGATTTTGCTCCTGCAAGTGTCCTTATTCCCAGGCCTGATGCATTTTTTGTTGACCTTGATAGAACTATCCTCAGACTAGGGACTAGAATAGTTCTAGGTTTAGTGATACTGGTATTGAGCTAGACAACAAACGGACAATGAGAGATGGTAGCACTGTGCTGTTCAAATAATTTCATCTTCCCTATTCATGACCTTGGATTTTGCTGCTGAGGTCAGGATATGAACAAAAGACAAAATCGTAGAAATAAAGAATTGCAACTGCCTTTAAAAAAATATTATGAATATCTTATTCCATCCAGCCACTTACTGCAGAAGTTTATGAATGAACATTCTCAGCTTCCTGACTGAGTCAGGAGGCTGACAAGGAAACACAGAATCTATGTCCTTGAATACGTGAGGTGCTGTTTCATATTCAGCCTAAGAGTGGTCAAAATCCCCACAGAAGTGCCGTTCATATTAAATGAACTTGCTGAAGCAAAAATCCCATGCTCCTCCTCTCCGCTGACACTCTTTAATTCCTTTTAGAAGAGATTTGATTAAAATTAAATCTAGATACCTCCAGCTAGCAGCTGAGGAGTACTGTTGAAGAAGCTTATTGTCTAGACCAATATAAAATCAGCAGTTTCTCAGCTTCTGGTGGTTGTGTACAACACTTCTGAAGTCAGTCATAAAGTACACAGTGACTACAAAGGAGCAGAGCTAACTGGACTGCAGCACTGTTCTTCAGCAAACAGGACTTGTACGTAACAAACCAACAAAGGATAGTTTTACAGCTCAGACCTGGACTAGGTCACTGAATATCTAGATTCATCTCCTGGTTCTACCTTGAAGTTCCTGTGTGACTGAAAAAAGGTCAGGGCATCCCTCTGTATCAGAGTCACCAGACCAAAACCAGAGCAAAGTAGCTTTCCATCTCTTGACTTTATGTCAAGATGGGATAAAGATGATTTATCCCTATCTCCTACCCTCCTGAACAGCATACCTGTAGGAACATAGCATGATCATGAAGCGCTCTTGTATCCACCAAACCCCATGGGCACAAGCCCCAAACTAACAAGACCAATACCAAGTAAAGGGCTCTCTGAGCTCTTTCTTCCAGGGCAGCTATCAGACATGTCTCCCTGGGAGCCATCTCTTTCCATGGAGTCGCACAGAAATCCCCAATTTAAACCCTGTGAAGCAGAAGCAGCTGAGCTACCACAGCAGAAAACTTTGAACACGCTGACATAGTTTTCCAAAAAAAACAGCTCTGGCATCTCCTCTCTGTGCTGCAGCACTGATGTATCCTTGGTTAAAGACAGGACATTGCTCACCTCAGCCCCTCCAAGTACGAATGTCTTACAAGTCAGTTCTGCCGTTAATCCAAGCTGACGAAAGGAGGTTTACACACTGTGCAGCAACACCCGCTGTCCCACACTCAAAGAGAAGCTACTTCAAGGGCAGCCCCTACATGACACAACTACTGCTTTGCCAAACGGAACAGATGACTTGCAGCTGTAAAACCGTTTCCTGGTTTAAGTCCCTCAGCTAGACCCTTAACTTCTATTTGGTGGCACATTTGAAGATTAACCGGTATTTTAGCCTACGGTGGTCCAGCTAATTTAAACACAAACACACCCTGCGGAGAGCGGGGAGCCTGAAGAAGGCGGGACGGGAAAGCTGGTGGGCTTTGAAGGAAGTGCAGCCTGCTAATATCTGCAAAATCAGAACAAGAATGAGATAACGCTAAATTAGAGATCAATTAAAAATAAATTAATGGCATCTGCAAATGAAATTAAATCTAAGATAATCACTCTAATAGCAGGGTCTCTGGTGAGCATTAATGCTTAATTTTTTTCTTATATTTGATGAAGGCATCTATTAATTAAAAATATTTATACAAGGTAGAGGCTTGACAGGAATACTCCATGCAGTTGCTCGTAAGGGAGCTGCTTCAGTTAATCAGCTATTTTAGAAGAAAATGCCTCTACTCCATATAACGCAGGCAAGACTGTACTCCAATAAATCTTATTTAAGGCTCATTCTTTCTAAATGTCCTCTCTGGCTAGAATTGGAGTAGGCTGCTTTTGACAGATGATATAACACACTTTCCTTCCCATTGTTTAGTTAGCTTGTAGTGAAAATAAACCTTCATTTTATCCTTCCCCTCCCTTTAACCCCCTTTTATGGTTAACCTTTCATTGAATTGTTGAACATCCAAGTACAAAAGCAGATGACCTGATATGTATGAATATATTGTACAAATGAGGAGGACAAAGCTAAACACACATTCAATAGTGGGTATGAAAATATTATCGAGCTTTGAGGCAGGAACAAACCAAGACCATGTGTCATTAATGAGGCTATTCAAAGTAATTTTGATGAAGTTATGATTCTGTTGTCAGCCAGTGCTAGGAAGGAAATGCTTAGCATTTGAAAAAGAATCGTTAATCATTATGCAGCTCTCTGGGGCACCAACTCTTTCAGGATTTTCCTCTTTGGTCCCAGCCCTCCACCCCCCATCCCCTCCTCCCAGCTTTTTTTTTTTCCCCTCCCTTTCTTTTATCCTCTCATCGACACAAGCAGTGCTATGAAAGTGGAGAGGGTTAGAAGTTGTCCCTGACATATTTCATTGTAAGGTTGTTGGTTTTGTCTTCCTGCATTAGTTTGAATTCTGTATCAGGCACCTGTTGGCTGCTGAGAATAAATCAACAGGAAGGTCACAAATGAGTTTGTATTGTACAGTTGCCTTTTTAAGCCTGTTGGGAACTCAGTGCTTTGCTGCACAGGAATAAATGGTGGAAAGGTGGCCAGCCACGCTGTTTAACGCTATTTCATTATGTGAATTGCGTGTGAACCATGTAGGCTCCTCGAACAAAAGTTAATCTTGAAGTCCTGTTGCTAATACTGTCATAATTAACTCAGGCTAGTGACAGTGGGGGTCTCAATTCACGATACCAGTTAAGTAAGTGGTAGTTAAACTTCTCTACCACTGTTACTGCTGCGCTGCATGGAGAGAAACAAACACTGTGAAAGCGCGCTTCCAGAAATGAACAGGGGAGGTGATGTATGGATGTAGCTTTCTGGAGGCTCTGATAAAAAGGCTTGGCAATCCATCATGCTTGGTAAGTCAAGGATGAGCGGCATAAAAACAAGTGATAAATGTGTTAAATTGCTAAAAAGTGGAGCAAGGGGACAGTGTAGGACTTTGACTTAATTATTTCTTTTGATTATGGTACTTCTACGACATAACGCTGTGGCTGGCCATGTGGGAACAACAACACATGCTACACCCTCTCCCTTTTTTCCACTCAGCTGCAATGCAGTCAAAGGAGGGGACAGAGCTGAAGTGAACTCTGGAGGAAGGAACATGGAGCTTTTTTAAGAAAGAAGAATAAAATAAAATGTATTTTAACAAACGCCTTGATTTACATTATGGCTCATGAGAACGTCCAGTTCCTCAGGCCCTTTAAAAACCACAGCTGGGCTTTGAGAACAAGACCTGCTTCTTAGCAACATCGCCCATCTTTTAAACACTGCTGAGATTACTTGCACTTGCCTGAGGAATGGAACACAAGCTCAATGCCCTCCTTGGGATGAGGAGGGAGAGGGATGCAGCTCTCCCAAAAGCCTGCCTCACCTGGCAGTTGGCTCCGCGGGCACCCATTGCCGCGCCCCAAGAAGCTGTATCACTCCTACAAAAGGAGCATTCAGCACTGAGGAGGCCAGAAAGGGAGAGCAAGGGGTACCGCGCTCCAGTCCCTGTCCTAAGTCTTGCTTATGCCTTTTGATTGAATGTAGCTAAATATCTAGGACTTGCCTCATGTTCTGTAATGCCCAGAAAAAAATATTCCTTCTTCATTCTTCTATATAACGCCAGAATCTTGAAAGTTTTTTATTACTAAAGATACGTGCTATGGATATGTCCACAACATTTCAGGTTTATGGCCAGTTGTATCTTTTTTTTTTTGTTAGTAAAAGAGGCATTTACAGTTAGCTCTGTATTGTTTTCATCAGATTGAATGTTTGATTAAATATTTCTTTTTTGCACACTATTTTTTTCAGCAATTCCTACAACTCGGAACTACAGCCAATACCAAAGTCAAAGCAGAGTCAGAATATCCTTTCTTCTGCAAAGCCAAATTATTAAGAGTTGTGAGTTAAATTCATTCCATACTGAAGCTCCTGGCTAAGATTCCACCGGCTTCTGTTAAAGTAAGACTTTTCTCAGTTATTTCAATATATGAAGAGAGAAATGATGCAATTCTATCTACCTTAATTTTATGTAAAGTAATTGTCCAATTACAGGTAATTATAAACATCAGGGAAACCCTCCCTCAGTTTCTCACCCAGACAGACGGTTTCAAATGGTCAATCAGGTTCTTTTTTCCGTACAGAGAGCGACTTTCCAGTTCTGATTTTACAGATGCTGTCTGCACTGCTATGGTAGGAATACCTATTTTGAAGATTTGAAAGGTTATTCCAGTAACAGTCAAGTAAGAATTCCTAAACTTTTTGCATTTGCCCATCATTAACATACATCAAGAATTTGGCCTATTACCCAGATGCTTCATTCAACAGTAAATTCTGATGCTTCTGACATACTGAGCAGCAAAGCAGAATAGACAACAGAAAAAAAATGAACTATCAATCTGTCTCAAAGCCTAGTGGACTGGCACTATTAATGTTTTTTCAGTTCCATTGATGGGCACCATGCAGTGCCAGCTCACCAGCTCATGTGATTTGTCACCTTCCTGACAAGTTAATGGATCTATGTAAGTTTTTCCCCCAGGTGAGAATCTGACCCAACATTTAGACATGACAGTACTTTGATAAACTTGCAGAATGAAGGAGATGGTGGCGTAGCAGGCAAAAGCCTCGTCGTGAAGGTAGAAACAGAGACAACTGTAGTCTGTCAGCACAGGTGAAAGAAGAGGGGCTGAAGAACAGAACAACAGTGATAAGCACCAGAATGTGATTTCATTAGCCAGAGATGACTGAGGCTTTTTGCTGGCCATTTTACAATTCTCTCGCTTGACTTGTTTACTGATGGAAATGTTTGCCAAGGAACTTTGGAAAAATAGTGACATATGAACAATCTGTTGCGGCATATTGTAGTGGTAGTGTTTGTGCCGCTATAGTTACTAAGCTTTTAGCATTTTTTGTAATTTGTCTTGATAAAGCTGGAGCTTGGCATGGAGTTTTTTTTCAAGTCAGATGGTTTTAATATTTTTTTGTTACATTTCTGTAATCATTTTTTCCTGTGTGAAGAAAAGCCTGAAGATATGCTGTGTCAAGGAAAAGGAAAAAAGTGTGCTCAGTTAAAAAAAGAAGCGGAAGGTGGGAAAAACCAAAATGCATTGCAAGAGGAGGAGAAACAGGTGCAACTTCTTTTCAAGGTGAGAAGAGTGCTTACGAGATGCTCACGGGTCTTATGCAATTGCAAAACTAATCAGGCTATGCAGAAAAGGCCTTGGGATTTTTGTTCTCTTTTGGTTTCAGAACTTACAATGACGATTTACTTCAATGCTAGTCTTTTGTAAAATATGGTACCTTGACTGAGAACCCGGGTTTTTTCAGTGTGCTCATTCAGCAGACTCCACAAAGATCAAATCAGCACACCGAGGGAAGTATAAGCTTCATGTAATTTAACTGTGGACACAAAATGGATACAAAAGTGCAGGGACAAGGAGCCGTACAAGCAAGTTAAGAGGGAACGAGCTGTGGCATCAGCAACACCACCAAAAGAGGCCAGAGAAAAACTAGAGTCTCCTATGCTTGTCTGAGCAGGATGCTTTAGCTCTGCTAACACGGACCTGTAAGATGCATTTCCATTGCACGATAAGCCTGGATCAGAACCTCCTGTTCAAGTACCTGAAGTGCCATGCGGCTCTGCTGTGGTGGAACGAGAACTACCCACTACAAATGTGGACTGTACAAGCACAGCAGACATCTGTTGGAAAGAAATCTAAAAAGGAACTGAAGGACAGGGAATGAGAAAGTGGGAACAAAACCCAAACAAATGTATTGGCAAGTAGTCTGACAATAAGGGGAAGAAAATACTGTATAAAAGTTTGCTGTGAGAGAAGCTGGGAAGTGATAAGTGTGTCCAAAATCCTAGTGTATGTTACTCTGTTTGGGAATCCTTCCCATCACTTCATAGGGCTCCATATATGGGTAGTTCCCATTACTCCTAAATGCATGTGAAATACTAAGTTTCAGTCAGAAGACGATGACTCCCCCTCCCCAAACCACAGCCCACATAGAACATCCTATGCTCCTGCCAGGTGTCACAAGGAAAATCTTATCTGACACATGTAAGGTTAATAAGGCATTTAGCTAGCGTTACAGAAATCTTCACTGCTCAAACATCATGTCTCATCACAGCTCTGCCACTATTTTTTTGACATGTTGAACTTTTCATAGGGAGAAGGAGGCTGAAAGAAGTGTTACAGTGTTGTTGATGAACCTGTTAACAATAATGCTTGTCCTGTGCAACTCAGGGAAGAAAGTATATAGATAATTCTATTTTCTAATATTTTAATTTACTCTTCATCAGCTCACATAAGCCACTCTTGCATGCCAGGTACCTACTTACGGGCTTCTAGTACTATTCTGCAACAGGACTTCTATGTTCTGACGTTCCCCCCATCAGTCCCTGTCCTGCTGTCTCATACAATGAAACACAAATTACCCGTAAAAATGATAATTTTTTTATTAGTTTTAAAGGTCAAATTAAATGATGTGGAAAATACGCAGTGGTGTGACATATAATTTACATAATTGCCACAAACACACTGCACTAAAGCTGTATGAAAAAAAAAAAAAAAAATCAAGCTTCGCTCCGAGGAAAAGCCAATCAGCCACATTTGCAGTGAGGGTAAAGTGGGGCTGCACCACCGACACATGAACAACACTAGCAAGCTGGTGATCCCCACCACATTCATTTCTGAATTTCCTCTTTTTCCCATTCTTTAAACCCCAAATATTTGTGCATGCGAGAGAAAGGAAAGCAGAGAGATATTTCCAGCAATCCTGGATTTTAAACTGATTTGTTTCTACAACTGCAATGCAATTTTTCAAGGTCATATAAGTACACTACCCTTGAGCGAGGGGGCAAAGATAAAGATGGCATTGCCAGTCTGACCTGATGTCCCAAGTGGTGTCACACACCTGAGTGACTTCCCTTGCCCAGACACTCAAGCAGATAAAGGACTTCAGTTGGCTTTTGGATGAAGGTCAACACTGCCCTTTCCCTCCTGGGCTTGCCGTCGTGGGCATAGTCCCTAGATCCTGCTTCGCCTCAAGACACCATTCACGTGGGAATAAGGAGGTGCTTCAAATACACAGGCTGCCACACACAGATCTCAACGGAGGACTCGCGAAAGCTGAAGCAGCAGCTGCTATGCTTGTATAAGGAGGAACGAAGCTCAACTTGGGGCTTAATAGTGATTTCCCAGAAGCTCTCACTTGCAAAAAACAGATCCTGGATAAACATAGTTTGAATCCATTGAAGAATAAAACAAAACCAAAACCATCTCACGTTAAAGATTACCAGAGCTACTTAAAAGCACACTTAGGATTTCTCCTAATACCCTGATACTGCCTGATTAAACTGATTAACATGATGGCTAGGCTTGGCTGATGATTTTAGAGGCATTTTATACAGGAATTGGATAACTCAAAAAATTGCTAATAAGCTCAACATCTATCTGCTCATTTGTCTCGAGGTTTGGGGTGCATCGCTCTCCTCTCTGTGCCCAGCACACCAGTCATTACACTGGGCTGTCTGCTCGGGGCCCCTGACAGCTGACACAATGGTGTGTATTCCTCAGATGAAGACACCACGTTGTCTCTATTTGTGTCAATGAAGTATTAACTCTGACTATATCATTGATTACTATGTCTCAGTTTGTTAGTATATCCTCTCATGTTCTTATATCTTAATTTATGTGTGCTGTATTAACCACACACACATCTATTTCACTTTTTAATATTACTTTATTTTGATTAATTAAGGTTGGTCTTACTTTAAAATAATTAACCTGACAATAGGTGTCTACTCATTAGAAAAAATGAGTTGGATATTGAGGAATAGGTGGTTTATTACATCATGTCTCTGTTTTAGATTTATAACTCAGTTCATTTCATATCATATATATTTATCATCTAGGTCCTTAATAGAACTTTTTAATCAGCAGAAGCAAGAGAGATTGCTTATACATTTGACATATCACAAATTATTAAAAATGCAATGAATGAGCAAATCCAAATGGTCTTTCAGAGCAGAACTGTTGCTGCTTCTGAAGTACAAAGCTCTGTTATGAAATAGAAGAGGTAAAATTCTTCCAGCTATCAACAGGCATTTGTATAATTCACTGCATATATTAAAAGAATCCCCACAAGGTATCTACTCAAGGTCAAGTTATTTTACATTTCCATAATATTAAAAAGAGGAGAAAAGTAATACAATAGCACACTGAAAGAGGGCATCAGGTAATTAGATAAGGAATGTTCGGGACCCAGGCATTCAGAAAGCTTAAAACTAATTTTAGAAGTGAGCAATACTGCTCACTTCTTTTTAGGATCAGATTAACAGCAGCCTTAAAAATATAGCTGAGCTGTAATACACCAGTGTCGTGATAAAAGTCAGTTTGCACATAGCTATCGGAGACACTGCTGGGGGAAAAAAAAAAATCAGGCAACACTGATCAATCACTAGAAAATCCTTACAGTTCTTGAGTATTATAAAAAATGCAAACTTAAGTAATAATTGTGTAATTTCCTCTTCCCTCACCTCCATATATATCAATATATATGCAATCTTACTAAAACGTAGGAAATAAACAGCAAGAAATGCATATTCAAACGTCTAATTTTTAGTAATCCATCCTTTCTCAACCCCTTCCCTTTTGTTTTTCCTGCCCACTTGCTATACCTTGTCCCCAAGAGCTGATTCGAATGGTGAGAGCTGTCACTTCTGACATTAGCACAACACCCAGCACAGCCAGGCCTGTAGATGTTAAAATAATAATAATCAATCACAGTCTGAGGGACGGCTCATGCAAGAGGAATATGCTTTGTCTTGAAGCAGTTTGATCTCCAGTGGTATCCGGGCAAATTTCCCTGCACTGACCACAAGCACGCCCGGCCCATGCTGGGAACAAGGAGCTCAGTGCTTCTTGCGGTGCATGTGTTTCCCCACTTTCCTTGGCTGACACCACTCATGCTGTTAGGGTGCTGGTGGCATGCTGAAACTGTCCTGTTGACAGGTGAATTGGGACCAGCTGTTAGTCTGCACAGTGGTGTCTGCATTTAAATATGTCAATTCTCTTGAATATGTGAAGAATAATATTTATAATGATCAACGTTTTACTAACAGTAGGCATCTCACAGACACCGAGATCGATTTACAGACTTCTATCAGACTTCTAGCAGCTTTAGTATGAGTCTGGATCACAGTACACTTCATTTCTTGTGACAACTGTTGCATCCGATGCTGTTCCAGCCCAGCCAAGGAACTGGAGAGTGAGGACAAGAAGTTTCCTCGTGGCTGGTCCTGGAAGTAGAGCTGCATCTGACAGTTGGTGAGACTCTGATCCTGTCACCTCACTGCCAGTCTTGGTAAGTGTCACTCTATTAAGAAGCTGCTCTTTAGTTCCATAACGTGATTCTTCCCACTGTTATGGGGGTGACAAAGATCACTAGAAGGCAGATAAGGTCAAACATTTGCCTTCGGTTTCTCCTGTGATTGTACATGAAGAGCCACCTATCATTTTTTATTCCCATTGACAGTTGTGCTCTGGTATATACTGTTTAATATCCTGACTGTTGGGTTTCAGGGGCAGACATCGTCTTTGTGCGCTATGCCAAACAGCACGGCTTTAATCCTTGTTGGGCATTATTAAACACTACTGCAAAAATAAAACCAGCACACACTTCTGGCCAACAGAGGAAAAGATTAAGAACTGCAAGGTCCAACTTTACATTTGTGAATATAACTCCATCCAGGCCCAGAACATCACAGCAGTAATACGTTGTGGAGGGGTCCCGCTGGGAGGTCTTGCTCACAGCCCTGCACTGCAGGTAGCTGGGCAAGCCCCGTCAAAAGACTTACAGATTTCACACTTGCCACTTCTTTACGTTTTGGAGAAAAATGGTGTAAAAAGTTATAAATGAGATAGAAAAGACACACTTAAAACAAGTAAAAGTTGTTGCTTAAGGTAGATGGAAGAAGTTACATTTCTATAAAATCCCAAGATCAGACAAGACTTATTTTTTGTGTTTGGCTTGGTTCAGTGCTGGAGCACACGAACGCTGTGATCTGTGTATCACACAATAGCTCCAGGCTGGGTTTAGGTGAGTGAAAGAGACATTTCTGAGAAATGGCAGATGAGAAATCACACTGAAAGATGACGACAGACCTACGCTGCAAAATGGGAAGTTTACGTACACACCAGTTTATACAACGCTACCGATTACTAATGTCAGATCAGAACAAGATCTTACCTGAAAGGCTACTGTTGAGCAAAGAAAACAGGTTGTAGATTACTTCTACAGCAATTTGCTCAGAAGCTAAGGATCAAGATTTCCACAGTGAAATAACCACCGTTGGCTGATCACAATTAATAGCGGTGTTTTCGCAGTAACAGATGAAAGCACAGGAGTGGTATGAGCCTGCCAATTTTGTACTAAGCAAAAATATTAAGAGTGTAATATGGATAATGTCATTTTTAAGGCAGTATTTTACTGTTTTCTCCACTGCTGTATGTCTTCCTTTATGCAGTGTTACTCGGATTAATGAGGCTACCAAGAGAGAAACTTACTTCCCTCCAAGGCTGATGGCCCAGCAGGTCTCCTTGCCCCTCTTGAAGTGGTCCCCATCAAACTAAACTATGATCTCTTCTCCCCAGATGCCACTTTCCTGCAAGACTGCAGGCAGCCAAGTCATTTCCAACATGGGAAGAGCTCTTGGGTTCGTCTACCATAAATTATGCTGGGAATTACTGGGGTATCTCAAACAACAGTTGGCTGTAAAGTAGGGAAACTCTTCCTGCTCTGAGACAGTGGGAGAGAGGAGCCTACACTGGGATTTTAGAGTATGACTCTTTCATACGGATTTCATACTCTTTCTAAAGGATTCCCTTTAGTTCTAGACTTAAGATGAATGAAGAAAGATTTTTCTGAGAAATATCAGCTGACAAAACATGCTGGAAATGCAGAGGAGAAACCCAGCTATTATCCAGCCATTGATATTAATGTTTCACTGTGGACGTGTTGAATTTAGGTCTGAGGAAGAGCCTGGATCTGTATAGCCATGGACCCTTCTGAAAAGCAGCCACAAAATGTTCCTGAATGCAAACTCCCTACTCAGCCGTACAAGTGTATCGTCACTTGGAGGCTGTGAATGTGAGACTGGAATTACTTGAACTGGTTTCAATGGTGCAACAGCAGTGATTTGTCTACCTAAGGTTGGTCTTGACAGTAGCTGCTGAGATATCAGAGTCAAGCCAGGAAAAACATGATTACGGGACATTCTGACAGACAGTCTGTAAGCAGATTATTACCTAACCTACATCCGCACATGGCCCAACCCCAGCAAATGAGCACCACTCAAACTAGATCATAACCAAATGTATTCCAGTGGAAGAAGAGCCAATTTACTGACCCTCTACCCAGCTGCAGAAGACAGCTGATGGCAGCTTATGCTTGAACAGACCTACAGCAAGTAGGAGGAGGAGTTTCAGATCTGGCACAAACAGTAGTTTGCCTCATAGGTTTCAAGTGCTTGTCCAGGAGATGTCAAGCTAATGAGTCCTGAAGCAAGCTCTGTAAGATGTTTATCTTCTGAGGGCAACGTTGTTGGGTTTTGTGGGTTTTTTTTGTGACTAAACCTCTTGGTGGTTTACAAATATTGTTTTTTATTTTACTCAAAAGGGAACCAAACAAAAAGAACCCCAAATAATCCAATGAAGAACATTCACAGCCATATTTCAAGAGTTGATGTCCAGATTTTTTAGGAGATTTGGAAGCATTTCCTTCAAATAAGCTGTATTTGAACCACAATATAAATGAATAGAGGATGCAGACCAAATGACACCACACTGATTTGGCGGGTTTTCATCATATATTCACTGGGGTTAACATGGAAGACTGTTCAGAGCCTTCTGTCACTATGTTTTATAAGGAAGCTGCAGCAGGATGTCTGTCAGCAGAAGTTAGATGTACCAATTGAGGGCAGTATATCATCTGCACAAGAACTCGCTTAGAAATGGAGTGTGCATTTCTTTAATAAAATTTTTGCAACCAACTAACTTTTCTTTCTCATCAGAATTTTTTTTTTCCAGTGGATTTTTCCAGCCTGTTACTGAATGGATGTTATGACACAAAAACCTCCAGTCTGCTCTTGTCTGCGCAGAACAGAACATTGCTCTCTGGCTTAATCTTTTGGTGATCACCAGAGTAGCAAATTATTGCTACAGGAGGTCTGAAGCAATTTATGCAATATTTTGCTCATGAAGACTTATTGTCATTTCTCAGCAGTCATAATAGAAAAATACGTACTGAATACCTTATTGCCTTCTAGCATTCATGGAGACTGCAGCAAATATGTTAGAAGTGGCCAAATGCAGTAGCCGGATGGAGGCGAGGCTGCTGCAGCTCCGTGTTACCAGAGTAGCGAGGAGAGTAGTGAGGCAGAGCATCTATTCCTAAAAGGTACCCACACAAACACACGTGTACAACAAATATATACACAGACACACGGCCAGCTACACCGCTCACTGCAGTCAGAAACACCAAGTGCTTGCACGAACAAACTGCACCAACAGCCTCCTCTTGTTTTTCTCTCTGGCTGAGCAGGATTAAAAAAACAAACGGAAAATAACCTTACATACCTACACACACAATGCAGATTCCTTAAGTATCTGTTCTCAGACATTCTATTCAACAGCTTGCTCTCCCCAGCTGTAGGCATCTCAGGACCAGCAGCCCCACTCCAGCTGCTGGTCAGCCAATGATCTTGCATGCACACTAGATATCCCTCCTGTAACTGGTCCTAAGCACTCAGCCTAACTGGCCCTGGATCCTCTCCTATGTGCCTCACACAGACACACACATGCACATGGATCCTACTCAGTTGATCCCCCACAGATTTTCAGACATTATCATCTCCCTAGTAGCTCTCTTAGATTTCTGGGTCCCTATGTAACCAGCTTGCAGACTCTCTGATATCTGGCCCAGACTCACAGTCACCCTCATAGCTGGCTCCCAGGCCTCTTATTCTACTCACTGGCAGTCTGGTTTTACACTCACTAGCAACTGCACACTGATGTACACCGATTGCTGCTCACTCCTTTCGCTGGCACCACAGGTGCATGAATTCCTATGATCCACGGTCCAACTCCAGTTGCTGGCAATGAGACCCCCCATACACGCACAAGTGCACTTAGAACAGAGTGTTCTTCACCCAGCAAAGACCATTAGAAATTGAGCTTACTGAGAACACAAGACAAACTGCAGCGATCAGGAGACCTGTTCCTTTTACCCCCTTTCTATTTTTCCATGCTTGTTCCTTCCCAAAGCACCTTGATCCCTCTCCTTTCCCTGTTTTTGTCTCTTCCTCTGAGCCAATAAATCTAAACATCTCAAGATGTTCCTCCCACTCTACACCTCTGGCAGTAACCCCCCCTTGTTGGTAAGGTGCTCTGGAGACCATCTCCTGTTGACTCGCAGTGCTTGTGGCCCTCCAGCCCCTGGGGCTAAGGCTCCCCTGGCACAGCCTCTGGTCTCTGACTGGGATATTGGGGTCCTGCTAATGCCTTTGTGTTCCTCCGTGTTTGGAGGAACCAGCCTTTGTCACATAAACTGACAAAACACACAATACCAACGTCATTACAATGGAGAGCAGAAACCTTACTGGAAAGGTACAGAACATAACACCTGATCCGAGACTACTCAGTGCTCTGTTTTCCTGTAGAAAGAGACATTCCACAGATACTCAGAGGCTTGGGGAATTAAAAAGTTACGCTGTACTTCAGAAGCACAAATCCCCATAGTGCTCAGCAATACTAATTTAATCTAAAAGTTAATAAAAAAATATTTCTGTTCTGCATTCTGATGTCGCTGTTTTACGCTAGTCATTCAGGGTGTAAGCTTTGTACAGAACTACAAAGGGATCTGAAATCAGTATATTTCCATTCTTCTTATATGATATTATTAGAAAAGAAATTATTCTTTTGGCACATTCTAATTTCTATATAAGGTATAGAATATATTTAGACATATTAAATCCCAATACACACAAATATGATTGAAATTCAAAGGCCTTTGGGTCATTTGAGGCTGACAGAGTTTATGAGGTGGCAAGGCTGAGGTAATACCAGTATGTCAGTTTTGTAGCTGATTGTGCAGAAAAGGTTAATTTCAAACTCAGATCATGTAGTTTCCATGCACACCTATTCCTTTCCAACCACTTTCTGATGATTTACTGTAAATGAACAACCTGGCATAAAAGTGGCTCGCTCAAGATGTGAGGCACTGGCTCAACAGCTAAAAATGTCAAAGAAATAACTTTACAGCCTAAATGCCCAAATAACTTGGTACCAAAGCGGTAACAAAATTGGCAAGGCTGTTGGATAAGGAGCCTATCCCTGACTAACAGGAACAGATACTCTCTCTGATGATGCCTAAAAGGGATCTTGCTGTCTGCAACACTGAAGTGAAGGAAGTCTTCAGCTGTGGAAAAGCTCAGAAAGAAGGAGGTGGGGAGAAGCTAGACATCCAGGTACTTCCAGGCCCTGGGGCAGACGGGGACTGTCTTATCTAAAAGGGCCAAAAGTCCTGCACAGATCAGACAGTTCCACTATAGGCCGTCACAGGACAGGAATTCACATAGCAACACGTGTCCTTCTTTCTTATGTCCGCAGTTTAAGAGACACATGGCAGCTTGAACATAACCTTATGAGAAGTCCTTTACTTCTGGGGATTCCTGAGTCAGTCCTCATTAACTCTTTCATTTGGGATCTGGTGTTTTCAAACAGATCACCCAATTGTCCTTACGTGCTTTACTTTGCTCCGTGACACAGTGTTGACTCAAAGTGGATCCATTTTGGATGTACTGGCCTGGAAGATGGTGTCCAACGTGCCCCATACGCTCCAGCTAATGGCAATGTCCCGTCAACAGAGCATGCTTACATCAGTAAAGAATATCCCAGCTCCAGCTCAACACACGTGTTGAGGAAGCATCCTCAGCACCAGCTCTTGGCCTCCACACAGCCCAGCCTGCCTCACTACTTAGTGAGGAGTTAGTACAGACGGTGGCCACGTGGCTCCTCTGTTACAGGAAATGAACGGAAAACAGAGTGGCATACTGCGGGCAGGGCCAAATTATTCCTTTGCCCTCCCAGGCACAGACAAAAGAGGAAAGTGAATCAGCCACACAATTCCCAGCACTGCAGGGCAGAAAATGCTTGTAGCTCTAGAGCAGAGGTTCTTAAGCACGTGTGCCAGAGAGCTGAGGTCTGTCCACACCAACATGTGCTTTCGTGTGCTCTGATTTAACATCCATCGCAGCAAACATTGAGCTTGGACTGCAGAAAGTTTTGAGTACCACTAGCATAAAGTTTTTTTCTGATCTTACACTTTTCATGCAAGTATAAAAATAATTACGCTATATTTTTTTCATAGTAGCTACTGTATTATGCTCCAAAACACAGACACAACCAACCTAGGCAAGTGAGACTCTCCAATATAGGCTCTACCATCACACAGAAAGCAAAAGCAAACATCAAGAGAGTAGATAGTGTCAGCTGTATTTTAGTCAAGGGTGACTAAGCCAGAAGTGACATCTAGGATAGAGAAGGGATTCACAGCACTTTCTAAAAAGAGCGGTCTTTAAGACTACACAGCATCAGAATGAAACTCAGACTCTTCAGCTCCTGTAAGTCTAACACACACAAAGCTATCCTGCAACAGAAACTAAACACCTCTGAGAGTTTCTCAACAGAACCGTGTGAAAATTGGCCCACCATCAACTTTTCTTTATGAGAATCAGGAGAGGCAGTGTCCTGGTAGTGGTCAGGGTGGTGACCCACATGATCCCATCCCCCAAGATCCAGTCTACGGCTGGCTTCATCTTAGCAGAGAGGACAGAGTTTGTGGGTAAGAGCAGCAGATGCACAGTAGAGAAAAGCAGCTGCGAGAAGTGGCGCTGAAAACAAGAGGTAAGAGCTCAGACCTTCTTTGGTGTGTAACAGTGTTGACAAAAGAAAGAGATACAAATAAAGACTGAAAATCAAAATGACATTTCTAAAGGTCTGACCAGGTACTCTTAACGTTGAAGTAAACCAGTGGAGATTTACCCCACTTAAGATGCGGACGTGGGCCCCAAACTTGGCATTAAAAGTGCACTAGCGTTCTTCTGGTGTTCCTGCCTAGCCCGTGACTGAGAGCACATGTGAGAGAGGAGCAGCATTTACACTAGATAACAGCAGGGAAACTAGAGGTGGCAGAAAGCAGGGCTGGAAAAGGGCGTGGAAGGTTCGGGAGGTCTGTGTGCCACACACCAGGCTGCAAACACCTTAATCCTCCTCACAGGAGCAGAACTCCCTCAGGGTCCAGTTTGAGCAGCCAGCTCTTCCCCAACATGAGGTAAAGATTTACTGTCCAGGCCAGGGAGAATAGGGACAGCATTATTCAGCCAGGCTGAGCAGCAGTTCTTGCCGTAATTTGGGCATCTGTTGAAATACTCTTTTGCACTGTGACATACAACTCCACTGCGGGACTCATGACACTTGGCATGTCACTCTGTGTTAGCAAATGCGATACCCTTTGACAAACTCTGGCTGTGATTGACTTGGCACTCAGCATAGACACCAAAAGTCACAGATAAACACAGAAATGACTGGCCTGATTTTCACAGCTATGGAGCACCCAGTGCTCTAAAAGCTTGGGGGATTAAGTGCTGAAGTTTTGGTTCAGTCTGTTGCAAAGAAAACAGATGCAAATTTGCATTCAGCTGAACATCTCGAAAGTTTGAGATGGCTTAGTACGATTATAATTTGCACCCATAACTTCTTTGAAGACAAGAGATAAATCATTTGCAAAATTAGTTGCAGATGGAGGCTCAGGTCTTGGGAGGCTTGAAAGATTCCAGGCTGTTTGGAAGGGTTTCAATTTGCATCCACAGCCAGTACAAAATGAAAGAAGAACGAACCAGCTAATACACATTGCAGTAGACTGTGAGCATCTCCTTTGTCTACTCCCTGGAAGAAACTTCTGGCATAATAAAAGCCTGCTAAAAAGAAAAATAATATTTCTTTTCATATATTTTACCCACACTGTAAAAATCTCTTTACTGTTATCCTGTATTGCTGTTGTGTGCCTACCGTAATTGAACAGCCTAATGCAAAAAGAAATATCGTGCAATCTGAACACAAACATAATGGGTATTGAAAAAAAAAAAATCTCTGGCAACAGCCAGAAGTTTAACAAACAAACACAGAAATTATCCTGCCTAGGCAAGGCATTTCTATTAAAGAAGGCAAAGAGATGAAATGCCTTTGTTGGAAAGCAGAGTATTTCTATGTATAAATTTGTATATATTCAATTCTAGCTAGTCGTACATTTTTATTACAAAAACATGGTGATTTTAGAGCACAGACCGTGTACTGGACAGAAAACTTGCTTCTTACAACTATCACGAAGGTGTGGAGAAGAAATGGAGTGAAGCAAAACAGGAGGCGGGGTTTTTGGTGACTGGCACGATCACCAGAAGAAAGTTTTGCAAGAAAGATTTTAAGATTTTTCAAGTGAGTGCTGCAGATTGCACACAGAAGTCAAGCCTAGATGGTAAAGCGCTTAGAAGAGCAACTAAGGGGTTGAGGTGTAGAACCACCGAGAGCAATGAGACAGTATTAGCAGTGTTTGTAGGTTTGGTAGAGTTGTTTTGATGTAAAATCTCCTCATACAGGACAACATCAAGAAAGCTTTACGTATTTTTTTTGTCCTCCCTTCTACTTTTTTAGACAGAACAACAAATTTACTGTTTTTTATGCCTGTTCTGAGTACGAGCTGTAAATCATGCTGGTATTTTAATTAAAATAAACAGATGTTGAAAAACAGAATCAGAGAAAAGGGATCAGCGATTGGAAGTTCCAAACTAACACCGAACCACAAAGATTAAAAATTATATTAGCACAAAAATCTGGATCTTCCAGGTCAGCAATTTTGACGGGATTGCATAGCGTGGAATCTGGAATTTTCTAAGCACTGCTAGGATAAACACACCCGTTTTTGCAACTCCAACCTCTGCCAAACAAGTGTTAGTATCTTATACTTTCACCACATCTGGAAAACTGTCAGCTTCTATTGTTCCTACTAAAACTTTTATGTATTCCTTTCATATGTATCTGTAATAATATAAAGATACACACATACGAAATTCATAATTTTTTTCTTTCCACTCCCCCAGGCGCATACTACTCTGTTGGCTTTACAAGCAAAACATCCCTTAATGATAACTTGGAATGAAAGAGATTAAACTGTACGCGATTATTGTATCAGTTCTAAACATGTCAGGGCTCTAGGCACTTCGCTATATGAAGCTTTCGGAATATTCAAATATGCCCTTTTCAAAATATACTGTAGGAAAATGCTAATTAAAAACACTTCTTGGGGCAGTAAAAAGTTCCAGCATTTCTTAATTGGCACATACATTTCTCACAACAGTCCACCCGACACATACAAGATTTGAGAGCAAAAGGTTTTCTCTTTTCCTCCATTTCTCAGTGTTTTCTCTGCTATTTTGGGGTATTTAGCTTACGCTGTCAAATTTATTTCTGAAGGAGAGGGGGAAGATGGCACAGAAACTAATTAAACAAGTCCCATAGCTGTCCATCAACAAATGCATTTCTTAACCTACTTCCCTCTACAAAAAGGACTTTTCCAGCCATAGCTGGGCTACCGCATCCAACACAGGCCACGTGGAACCCAGCTTCCTCGCTGGATCAGCTAATTAGAACTGAAAAGCCCAGCTTACAAGGCCACTGCTAAATTGGAAAGCTCGCTCACACCAGCCACATTTGTTTAAATTGCTAAACAATTAAATTCCTAAACACATAACAGGATCTGTAATAGTGTCACTACCACAAGAAAGCTGCGCAGGGGTGGTTGCTTACCCAAGAGAACTATTCAAGCGATAGCAGATAGAGCTAATAAACAGAAATCACAAGGAGAGTTGTGCTGGAGTGCTAATGCAGGTTTCATGGGAATCAGCTTTTCAGCAGTACCAGCACAAGTATCTGCGTTCATGCAATTTTTTTCCTTGAGTCGTGCCGTGACACCACAGGGCAGAAGTTCTCATGCCTTTTTGGGCATTCGCACCAGTGAGCATCCTCCCCCTTTCTGAGGGGCACAGTTTTCATTCACCTCAGAGGAACCACCGATTTTCTCCTACACGGGGATGCCCACTGCCTAGGAGAACTGTTAACATAGATGAATATTTGATAAAGCTCTACAGCCAGCGCCTGGGGACACTGCTCCATACAACAGTCCTTCTAGAGGGAAAATGATATCGTCCAAGTTAGGAAAGAAATCACCACCTGGGGACATTTCTTGCAGGTGGCTTTTACAAGTAAATGGTTCTAGGTCCAAGAGGATTTATTCTGATCAGCACTTTGATAAAAGCATGAAATCACCTCAGAACACCCAGTCCCTTCAGTAAGAAGGGCCCAAGGCACGTGGCCATTTTCTGCTTAGTCAGGCTTTTGATCGGCACTGAATTTCTGTAAGCCTGTGCATTTTTAATACATCAAAATGCAAGCCTTCTCCTTCCTGCCTTATGAAGATCTATGTGGTAAGCGTATTACATTGCCCATCGGACATTAATTGGTGCTGCCTTCTGGAAGCGCAGTGCTGACTATTAAGGAAAACAACAGAGTATAGCTCTAGCTCAGCAAGTCACCTATGACAGATTTTACCTAATACTACTTGATTAATGCCCAAGAACATAAAATTTAGGGAAGCAGTGCAGTAAAGACGGCGATACATCACCTCTTGGGTTTTTGTTTTTCTTTTTTTTTTTGTTTGGTTGGGGTGTTTTTTTTTTTTTTCCCCCGGATTTCCCAAAGCTTAGTTCTATTCCAAATCCATGGGTAAGTTGATTGCAGATCTCACAGAGACTAGGAATGCAGTCTTTGGAAATACTGGCCAGGTGACTGGAATAGTCTTATGACTTATTAGCTGTAATAAGTCATTAGCTAATAAGTCTATGACTTATTAGCTGTAGCCTTCACTCCTTTTGGGCATGTTTCTCTTCTTCTGGCAGGGGTCAGTTCGGATCTTCCCTGTTCAGCACACAGGATTTTTAGTGGGGATATTAGGAGATCTAAGCAACATTGTATTCAGGGTGAAAATAGAGTACTCAAGACCAATCTAGTGCAACAGCACAAGCAATCTATTATCATCACAGGGTAGATGGAGGTGACTGAGTTTACCTTAATCCAGGTAAGCTGAAAATAATGTTGGAAGATAATAGAGCGAACAGCAGCTGATGGTGATGAGGTGCCAAGTGCAATGCACATTCAGGGGTACGGGTGCCCAGTTAAATCCGAGTTAGAAGGCCATGTAACCCAAAAGCTGTTGCTAAGCTTATTTAGGGCCATGCTGGCACAGGGCAGCCAGGAACATTTGAAATCTAGCTATAAAGACAAAGGTATGAGATTTTTGAGCAGATATCACAGCTTCCCTTTGATGTGGACACCTTCAAAGGCCTCTAGGAAATATCCAAGTATGCATTTAGATTTCAGATTTCCTGTAAGACTGCTTCAGCTAAGCCCACGAAGCAGCGAGTTTTCCAGTCAGAAATCCATTGCTCTCTGTGGTTAACTGAGATGTAGGTTTACCATCTCTGTTGATACTAGTCAGAACCTGACAAATGGGTGCTTGAAGACGGAAGCGGTGGGTCTTCTAGCAGAAGGAATGAAGTTTGCTTCATCCATGAAGGATAGGTGCAGGGAAGATTGTTCACGAAACCAGCCTATTCAGGAAATTGTAGTGGAAGCACCTATGTTTTTGTCACTGGATATTTGAATCCATCCTGGTACATATCCGTGTAGCTTTTAACTTTGTGCATGGATTATTTGACCATTCTGAGTGATCCCTGTGTCCCATGAGAAGAAGCAGGAATAAAATGAAAGAGAAGAGACCTACTCTCAGAGCGGTAGCAGTTCTGTGCGCAGGAGTCATATATATTAACACAGCATCCTTCTCGCTCAAGCGACACACCATGAATGTAACCTATTTAGAGACCCTGGAAAGGTAGCTTTCGGATATCTCTGACCCCAAGGAACTTTGCTATGGATCCCAAATTTGTAGGGGTACTGGCCAAAGGCAGGGCTGCGTGGGAGGGCCGAAATTAACACGTGTTTCCCCCCTCCCTGCCCACCCATGGTTTGCTCACTTCTCTCCACAAAAGAAGCTGTTTTGTTCTTTCCTCTACAGAAGAAGATACTACAGCAAAGAAAGTGTCAGATGTTACAAGCAATATTGCAGGATAAGTAGTAAACCCGTAGAGAATATATAATCTTTTATGAACTCTTCTAGAAATACTGTAAAAATATCTATTTATTTATTGGCAGCAGAGGGGTACGGCTCATAAGCTTCCTATCAGTCAGAAACAGTCCGTATGGACAAGCTTTAATTTGCTCTGAGTTTTGGAGAAAAATAAATTACCTTTCAATTCAGGGCACTAATATCATCTATGCACAGAATATGTTTTTGCCTAAGAAATACTAATGTTAATATGATTTCACCCATGAGTAAATAGGATAGTAGATATATTTCTATACATGTGCTTTTAAGAACCTGTTTGAAGGGGCTAGTTTTAGTCCATCAAGTGAATAATAAAGTAAACCCTAAAGGAAGAGAAAATGGGAAAAAAAAAGAATTCAGAGATAATCCTTTCAAGCTCCATAAATCTTCAGTGACTGTCAAGGCTCATGCAAGCCATACCTGTATCTGAGCAGCAAAGAACAAAAGTGTAAGATCAATACATGTAATCAAAATGCATTTCATTCTCTTCCCTTTCTCAAATGATAGCTAATAAGACCTAGAAAGAATTGAGAGTATGTCTGCAAAAAGCAAATAAACTCCAGAGATACAATCTGTTCAAGCAAGAGGTTAGTTAAATGTGTTACTGTTTGGTGGAAGGCACTGGAACATTTCCAGTTCTCTGCAACTTGTGGAAAAAAATTAAGAATAATCAAGAAGCTGATACTAGTATTATACATGTACATATACAACACCACAGGGGATGATCCAGAACTCACTGGAGTCCCAGAGTTGCAGCAAATTAGAACCAAGGCAGATCTTCAACAGGTAAAGAGCTGCTTTTACAATTTTGTTCCTATGTTTAACCCTAGCTGTGTCAGAAGTATCATCATCTTTTGCCAAAACGGCATCCAATTTTTTTTTTATTTTTCATGGATATTGCCATCCAAGGTGGGTAGAATGAAAGAGGGGCAAAGCATCACTCAGAAGGTGGAGAGTTGGCGCATTCAGGTCCGTGAGAGCAACTCGACACTGAACCCTATCTCCACTGCCAGCCTTTACAGTCCAGCCTACACCCCTAGAGAGCACTATGGCAGGGCCAGGCTAGAAGAAGATTGGTTTGCTCAGCTTGAGCAAAGCTTTCCAAGAGTGAAATTCAGTACTTAAATAGGTGCCAAAATTTTGGGTTCCGATGCACTAAAAAGATCCAGAGTTGTTAAAGTCAAGAACGTGCTAAAGAGCACCCTGAAGAGCTTGGTGTAAGCACAGAGTCTGGGCTGTGACAGCAACAAGACAGGGACAAAACTGCACTATGCCAGAAGGATAAGTATTATCAGACTACTGGCCTATGACCAGTATGATCTGTGAGCTTCAATGACATTTTCTGGCAAATAATGTCACCTGAACCAACATCGAACAATGGGGAAGAATAATTAAATAAAAGCTTGAAAAGGGACAAGTTGCCTGTGCCATTTCTTGGAACTTTCCTATTTTGTCGTCAGCAATAACACCAGGAGAGCTGCAGAGCACGATTAGACAGCATCTTAACCACAAGAGCCCCCAGAGCAGTTGCAATCTAACATTAAAAAACATGCACGCTCTTGTTTAAAAAACAATTTTTTCACATTTGCAAAGTTAAGGTAAACCTATTAATTTATCCTTTATCTTGTCTAGCAAAAAACCCGACACTAAGCAACCTGACATGCATGAGGCAGTCTGTACTTTTATGAGTAGCAAATCTGTTCACTGACAAACTTCTAGAAAATCTGTCACCCAGCAGGCTCTGAAGGTCCCAAAAAGCAGCAGGACAATCTGCTACAGACCTGCTTGGGCCTTCAGCTCTAGGTGGATAACACACATGGCCATATTGCAGGGGGTTGTTCTTTCTTGGCAAGCAGTGGCTAAGCATCTCTGGCAAACAGCAAGAAAGCGGGGAAGAAAATTAAAGGTCACAAGGAGCACCATCAAAATGGGCTTATCGGCATCTGCCTATTGCAAGACAAATAACTATAGAGAGGCAGGAGCTTCAGAAGCACCTGCGTTCACCAACTGTCTCCCCAGTCACTAGAAACTGGCCATTTCCATGCCTGCAGATCTGCATCAGAACAGGCAAAGTTTGCTCTTCAATATATCAAGTGTTTCTTGCCCCCGTATTACCAGTGATACAAGCCACGAAACATAAAGTCAAATTGTACAACTTGATTACATAAAACCAGGCCTGTTTTAGTGAATAAAAAAATAAAATTTGGAATATAAAAAGGCTTAGTTTTCTTTCAAAGTTTTTTTTTCTGTGCCAATCAATTTGGGTAGAAAATATTTAAAACCTACCTCTGAGATACAAGCAGTTGACTACACCTATAATACCCAAGGTTATTTGTGATAAATACGGCCGCATTAGAATGATGCTAAGTGATCAGAACCACGCATTTATGAGACTACATGTCAAGTAGGTAATGCATAGAAGTCCTCGTAGTCTAAGGAGGAATGAAAAGACATCAATACAAGAAAAAGAAACAGGAAAACCGTGTGTCTTAGGCTGTTTGTACAAGTTTGATTTAGTAGCGGAGGTCAATCCATACCAAGCTGCTATCAGACAGCAGTGACACCATGAATTACTCTTTTGACTGGAATTAATGACAAGATCTCCGGTGCTGAGCGGGAAATGGGAATTTTTGTGCCTCAAAAGATACAGAGATTTGGAACGTGGCTTCAGCCCAAAGTGGAGAGGAAAATACAAAAATTTAATCAAAAGTTTCTAAAGGGTTCCTTTAAAAAAAGTTATTTTAGTTCTTTAGACATCCAGACTATTTCAACTTTATCTTTTGCTGTTTGAAAGTAGCCATAGTTAAAATGAAACTAGGACACAAAAATTCTACATCAGAACAAATGGCAACATCAGCAATAAAATAGTAAGCATTAAACAAATAAAAATACTGAATTTGAAAAAAATGCAAGCATGTGGTAAATCAGTGTTTTCAGAAATGTCTCCTGCTTTCTTCCTAAAAAATGAGATCTTGCAAAATTTTGAAATGCATCTTGCTTTAGATAGAATTTCAGTAAAACAACTCCCTCAACGTTCCCCTTATTAGTTGTATTTTTGAGGACTGCCAGCAAATTATAGGCGAAGTGGCCCAGGTTTCACAGGGACAGAAGCCCCTATAGCTGCCGAATCCGCAACCCCCATCTGCCGCCAGAGCCTCGCTCTAATCACAGTCCTGCACCAGACCAGGAGACAGCCTGCCACTGCCTGTTCCCTGCTTCAACCACTGCCGACTGCAGCAAAGCCTGTCAAGTGGGAGAACACAGATTATCGGCAAATTTCCCTCCGAACTGTCCTGCTGGGCCCTGCTTTTCATTTACACAGTGGCAGTGCTACAGCTGCAGCAGCACAGAAGGTAGGAGCAGAGACCTCGCTCCAGCACAGCGCTCCTACCTGCGTGAAGCACCTTTTGACTTCATTTACTCTTTCACTATTTCCAGCTTACGCAAGATATATTTTATTTCCTACCTCCTTCCCCAGGAGGCTTATTTGTTCATCAGGAACTTACTTTAAAAGACCTCTCTGCTAATTTCCATGTACAGTGCTGCTCGGTGCAGGGAAAAGAGATTCTTTTTATAGATTTATTTAATTCACAGATGCTGTTTTAATTGGTGTCCATGCAGTTGTCTCTCACTGGGAATCTGGACGGCTCTGGGGAATTGGCAGCGACTTTCAGAGCTTTTCCAGCTCAGTGATTCAGATATAACCAGTGTCACTGGTGACTGAGAATTAATGTGGAGAAAACTATTTGACTGCCTGTGTGAAATAAAGTAACGATTTCAGCCCAGCTGCAGTCTAACAGATTACCAGCAAACCCAGTTGGTGCTTTTATAGGCCTTTTTGGAAAAGGAGTCAGAAAATTAGCTTCTGAAAATTATTTTTCACATTAGGGCTGAAGGCAGCCATCAGTTGTGAAAGCACGAAGCCTTTATTATCAATACACCTTTTTCATGGATAATTATGGAGGTTTCGCATTTTCTCCCAATTTTGTCAGTTTGATATTCTGGGGGCATTTTGCCATGCTCTGCTTTAGACTAAGCAAGATAATCTTGTTAAGGCTCATCTATTATCCATGGAAGCGAGAGAGAAGAGAGGAAGAGAGAGGTTTGTCCTGCATTATTTTCTGCAGAGCCTAACTTAGAGAATTTGGAGCATCTCTCTGCACTGACTGAAGGGCATGTAGCCTTTAAAAGTCAAATTTTCAACCCAGCAAGTCCTGACTGGACATTTTGTTTATGGCTTCTGGCAAAACCCAAACAGTTTTCCACCTCACCCTCCTGTCTGATTTGCACATGCTCATTTTCTAAACTCCTTCATCACACTGACAGGACTTCCTCAAGGACTGGCTTTTACAACAGCAACGCCATTAAAAGACAGGGCTCAGGTTCTTGTTTCCTTTTCCCACAAAAGGGAGAAGTTACAAAGCAAACCTGTGTCGGCAGTTCTCATAGAACACAAGGCCCTAGGGTCTTCAAGGAATGGATGCACCGACTCAGTTAAATTAATTCATAAAACTAGGGTGAGTAGAAGATGCGTACATCCTTTAAATTCCTATATAACCTTTTCCATTTTCTCATTAATTCCTACTAAGAAAAAATAACCAGGAAGGAACTTAGTTTCTTCATAGTTACCTTGCCTGCCTCTCAGGAGCGTACCAACACAGGGATATTTGGGTTGTTCTTCTTGTGAGGTTTATACTGGATTGCCACTTGTAACAAACTAACGATGTTGTCAAAAGCTACAACAGAACAGAACTTACCTGAGCAGGGTAGTGTCTATCTGAAAAATATGAAAAGGTACACAAAATTCAGCCTTCCTCAGCATTTTATGAAGAAGAAAAGGTATGAACAGCAGCATGGAAGGAAAAAAGCAGAATGAGAGGTGAAAAAATTCTCAAGAGAAAGAAAAAAAGATGCAGAAATAAAGCTAATGACCCATTTTGTCCATGACAATGGAAGTGGGAAGTAATACACAGCTAAAGCCCAGTTAAGGAATCTTTTCATGGTTTCAAGAAAAAAAATTTCCCCCTTCTTTCTCATAACTTACTCGATAGTGCTTTGTGCCAGGAAAGAAAAGATTTCTTCCCTGCTTCGCATACTTTGCGGGTTTGGAGTTAAGAAGTTCAAGTTCAGTTTAGGGTTTATGGCAGCTATGAGAAGGTTAGAAATTCAGACCCCCTGAAAAGAGAAAAAAAAACCCCAGACTTCTGTCAGTTCACACTGAAGGGTGGGGGTGGCAGGGGTACCTTCTGTGCACCAGTGACAGGTGATTTCCTGCCTTTTTTCCTCCTGCTCTTCAATGGTCAGTCTGCAGTTAGCTTTATTAGCTTCTGAAGGTGTCAATGGCTGGGAACAGCTGCCTGAAATCCCTGGCAGTCCTCAATCCCACAGAAGAATTTAAATAGGTAAACTGCTGTGCAGTAATCCAGTAATTAGTAGGTGTAATACATCATCTCCTATTAGAGCTGTCAGTTCTGCAGGGTCTTGGTTCAGTGCCAAAAGACAGTCAGGCTGTGCAGGAGACTGCACGCCACAGAGCCTTCTGATGGCACCGCTCTGAAAGCGTGAGCGACTGTCCCTGAGAGGCCTGGGCTTTGAGGTTCTGCCCGAGCACAGGAAAAAGCAGCAGAAAGAGAGCAATCTCTCTATCGAGGGGTCATTGCAATTACCAAGAACGAAGTAGGACAAGCGGATGATTCCCAGTCACAGGAACTGGTACCATATCGATAACCAGAATGTAATCAGATCATGGACATGTGAAAATTATCACTGATCAGTTAATAGTGCAATTATTTAAGCAAAGAGTGAATGCAGCCTTCTTTTGCTAACCTAGTGAACAATATACATGCTCATCACTCTGCCAGGGAAGATACCTGATAGCAAAATAATTCTGTGCCAAGGTGTACATACACACAGTTCTCAGTGTCCATACTTGTCCTGACGTGCAGAAGAACCTCTGGGCAAATGTGTGTCAGTTCCAGGTTACTGAAGCTCTCTAACTTGTGCCCGAGGAGACTCGGTGTAAAGCATGGGAGTGACAGAGGGTGCAGAGTTACCCACGCTTCTCCTAGGGATCCTTACAGGAGCATATGGCAGAATACTCTTCAGCACAGGGATCGGGTGAACAGAAAGCCAGTTCTGAAAACAGGTGGGAAGCTGCCCAAGGAAGAGAAGGCAGGAGTGCTGCAACACTTGGTCTAGACACCTCAGCAGTGATTTGCAAGCAGAGAGATATTATCTTGGGATCGAGGTACTCATTCCTGCCCCCTCCTTTCTCTCCACGCTCCCTGCTGCTGCTGAGCTCAGCTGCTGCAGCTCATAGCTCCCTCACCAAGGTAAAGAGCACCCAGATGACAATGCAAAGCAGTTCAGCAGTTGAAACACAAGTAACTGAGTCATCCCAGCAAGGGACATGACCATGGGGTAGGATTCCTAAGTGTTATCAGTCCCTGCATGCAAACAGGCAATGCCAGGTACTCTGCAATTTGTGGGAGGCCAGAAGTGCACATGGCTGAATGATGGGGGTCTATAAGCTGAAGACATCAGGAATGAGTTTTTACTCCACTACTGAGCTGTCATTGAAGCCACATTAAGAGCTGAGAATTTAGCCAGGGCCCGAAAAGACCTGGGGGCTCCTCCGGCACCAGACCACAGCCAGAACTTGCTCTGAGGAAAAGCCTCCAGGACAGTTGCTGGCACAGCTTAACTGGGTGACCCAGAGGAGCAGCCCAGGTCATCCAGCATGCAGCTGGGAAACGGCGTCGAACCAGGGGATCCTACCTCTTACATAGCAATGGTCTTCATAGCAACTAATTTCTGATTAAATAAAACCAGCAGAATCATAATTAACTAGCAGAGAAAGACAGGTGGTGGGAAAGGATAACTGGTCTCTAGCTTCACGAGTTTACAATGAGCTACAGCCAAATGCAAACTTCCTAGAACAAATGTTACTCTCAAGGAGAGACAGAGCTAGCAAGGAACGAAGAGGTTCATGTTCCTACCCATTGAAAGGAAAGGCCCATAGTAATGGCAGGGATCGGGGTTATAGGGTAATTTAAGTAATTATGCAGTTGTCTAGCTGTAAAGTATCCACTTTCTGAATGGAAGAAGCATTAGACTGAATTTTGTAGGGAGTGGAGAGCACAGAGAAGACAGAATAGAAGATAAGGAAATTAGGAGTTTATTTAAGAGTCCATGAGGCTAAAGGAATGAGATACTTATCTGTTGCATTTCACAGTGTACCTGTGCACAAGGTCAAATTCTGATTGATCTCTCAGGGAAGAAAAGTATGTGCTAATGGGTGCATCAGTCAGAAGCAATTTCATGGCTGTCCGGCTATTCAGGTACTTGGATTTATTTTTTTTAATGCTGCAAAATATTAACCTGTGTTTTAAAGAATCTGTTTGTGCTCTTTCCAAGAACTGGGACACGGGCTGTTGCTGAACCTTCTTGGTCTTCATTGCAGAGAGTATCATGTTCACAGAAGAAACTTTAAAGTGGCAGCTAGAGAAGTTTAATACCAGACATGTCATGTCCCTGAAGCGGCAACTTCCTGACCCGCGATTTGAAGCAGTGACCGCTTCCACAAGTGGAACTAGTTCTTACATATTGATTTTAAACACTACTACTACTACTCCTCGTTTTATCTTGAAGCTAACAGAGTCCATTTGGGTGAAATAGTTTTCAGCATTTCTATCAATTTCTTGTATTGTTTTGCAGGGTTTGATTTTCATTTCAGATGAACATTTCGTATTCAATTATTCATTATAAAAATAAGGAATGCTATATAAAGAAGCTTTTGAGATTACAGGTAATTCAAATGTTCACTTTTATGCCTACATGCATGGCAAGCTCTTGACTTTTCTCTTGGCAAGAGGGTAGAAGACGACTTTGAGACAGGGGCCAAAGCCAACTTTTAGCCAGTTGCTGTGCTGAGAACCAGCGTGTATATAATACGCAATTAAAAAAATCCTGGCCAGAAGCTCTGCTTCCTACCTCACTGGCATCACAGTCGTAAAGTAACTCAGTTTTAGTGCCTGTCTTTAATGCTTGTTACTAGTGTCAGGGGAAAAATAGGATCAGCTTCACTGTATTTGATTTATCCTGGTGGTCAAGCACAACCTTATCACCAAAGAACCTTTGCAATAATAGGAGAGGGGTGAGAACTCCCAGAGGGGATTTTATCCTACATTAGGGTGGAGCACATCAGTCTCCAGGGGTGCTTACCTCTCCATGTAAATCAGTTTAAACTGGATCCCAACTTTCGGGTTGCTAAAACTAGGTCGAGTAATATCACACTACGCTTTCATACTCCTCATACACGCCGTACTTTGCTGGAAAATTAACAGCCACAATCACTTGAAGTAGTGAGACAACCTCAGATCGTGGTCCCTACTGCTGGACATACTATACGTTAGAGGTAATTTCTCATGGGTCAGCAGATTAAAATAATTTTAAATAAAATTCACTCAGTAAATTATAGATTCTAGTGGGTATATATTGAAAAACTTGTAAATCACGCTTGTAAAATGCTTGGGTTTTTTTTTTTTTTTGTTTAGTTAGTTTTTTTTCCTTTATGGTTTATCTAAACGTCTCTAATCCACTTGAAATTTGTTCTCATTTAAAGTGTATGCAAGCTGAATGACACACAAGAAGACCAACAGAAGTCCCAGCAGAGAGGAAAAATTAAATGTGAACAGATGGACTAATTCAGCATTTTCAAGCAGTGAAATCCAAACGTGAAAGAAACCTGGCTGGCTACAGATGACAGTTTGTAGTTCAATCTTCAAGCTATAATAACAGGCTCTTCATTTTTATTTTTTTTTCCCCCCCCTCCACCAAATTAATCTTCTTCTGGAACCTGGCATTTCAGTGGGTTTGAAGCAGTCAAATAACCTTCCCTCTCTTGGGGCTTCAGTTTCAAATAAAAATTCAACATACACTCACTAGACTTGTTGCTCTCAGCCTATTCAAGAAAAACCAAGCTCATCTACACAGTTTGTTATTTAGTTGTGCCAATATCATCTGTTTGGTAAAGGTCAGCGAAGAAAAGAAAGTTTTCATAGGTCAGCCCTGAAGGGCCCTACCAGAGGTATACACCGATGCTCAGACAACTCTTTTCAACATTGCCAGATTCAAGCGTAAGTTGATGAGCCACTACTTTTCTGAACTGTTAAAAATGCTCAATTGAAAACAAAGGAAATGAGAAGAACACCCACCGAGTTCATTCTCGTTTGCCAAAACCCCCTACCATAAAAATCTCATTTATTTGTAATCTACCAGGAGCACGGTAAACCATGTAAGATGGGTCGTGGCGTTGGGCAACAGCTAAAAAGCAGCAAAAATGGGATGTCTTTGATGTTTATCAAATGGGAATAATGGTGTCATGTAAGATGGGTCGTGGCATTGGGCAACAGCAAAAAAGCTGCAAAAATGGGATATCTTTGATGTTTATCAAATGGGAATAATGGTGGGGTTTTTTAGCTGGGAAATGAGTTCTGGGGAATATGAAACGCCTTTCTATTTCTACATGAGTCAAGTAAGAATGTCAAAAAAGTAATAAAAAAACTTTTCAGTGGTTCGACTTGTAATAATTTGAAACTTCTCACAACTTAAAATCCTGGTAGCTTTTTTGAGAGAACAAATGGGTTTAGTCATTCTCAAATAGTTAGCAATCCTCCTGTTAACTTCTAGGTTCTTTTAAAGATGCAAAACATTTGGAATTTTGAGACTGAACTTTTTTTCTCCCAGCTTTCACCACTGAATAAACTACAACCTACAACCTTTTTCCACAAAAAGTTTTTTGATGAAAATGAGGTGGGCAGTGCAGGAAAGGAAGAACCTTCAGTACAGATAGTAACATTCTAAAGTTGTGACAGAACTCATACATAAACTTAGATTATCTGAATTCCATCAAGCACCTTAGAGTGCACTCTCTTTTCAGC
>NW_010397112.1:55412-69256 GCF_000710305.1 Buceros rhinoceros silvestris
TCAGCAGGATAATTTTAAATTCTTAAAGTCATAAAATTACATTTCACCTGAGTTTCTTCATCTATTTGTGTGGGCCCTGTTGCTATTATGGAGTATTAACACAAGTCTGAAAAGGAAAAGGTTCCATATTTGTCTACCCATAAGGTAGGTAGTTGTTCATTTCCGATGATACCCATGGTTCTGTATTTTTTCCTTTGGTTCGAATTGCTTGTGTAACCAAAATAGCCTCCACACCAATTCCTTCCCGTCACAACTACTGAAATAGTAACTCCCAGCTCCCGGGATGACACAGAGGACCAGCAAACTATCAGTGGGCAGGTGGAGGGCAACTCTCAGTCTCTATCTTAAAGAACCTTTTCCTACATTCTGTGATCTGCAATGGCCGGCGTCGAAAGCAATCAGGGAGTCCATTTATTTTCCTCACTCTAGCTTTACATTTATCTAATGGTTAGGATGGAAAATTCTTAAAGAACCTTTTCCTACATTCTGTGATCTGCAATGGCCGGCGTCGAAAGCAATCAGGGAGTCCATTTATTTTCCTCACTCTAGCTTTACATTTATCTAATGGTTAGTGGAAGAAATTTGTAACTGACCTGGAACAGAAATCTATGATAAATGACCTACAGGGGAGACTAATCCTCGTCCTAGGTTCCCTCATTCAACACCACATATATGCAAGTTCATCACCTTTAGAAAAAGTGAACTGGTTTTGAAGCTAAAGGGAGCTGAGTACGTGATGAGCTGTTCTGCTGAGCTTCATGTTATCCTACTTAGTATGTAGACCAGATAAAATTCACCAAAATGTCATATTCTTTCACAGTGATTTTGCCTGATACACTATGGAGTGAAGCTGAACTCCCTCCAAGAAAATAAGTATATCGCTATAGCACAGGATTTAAAAAAAAAAGTAATAACAAAAAATCTGGGAACTATTGGCAACACTACAGGCCTGTAACTAAACTGTTGAGTATAAAATAAATGCAAGAAATATAGAAGAGATGCAGAACAGCAATAAAACAGAAGATAGTAATCAAGGTTTACCCATACTATGAAATGCAAAATACATAACAGAACTTGAACTGTTACGGTAGTGTAATTATCTTTATTGCAAAGTGCATCCCAAATCTAATAATTTCATTTTAATTCTTGCCAATGAAGTCTAGATTGAATCACTGATTATTAGACCCATTAGCTAAAGACTAAACCAAAGTATTATAAATGGGGAAAATACCACAGCAATGTCACATGAAGGGTATTTTTTACCGAAGACCTCTGTAGGATCTGCTCTGCAGCAATACCCAGCTGAAATCATTAGTTTCAGAGGAGCAGAATTAGTCCTAGAGAGAGCTGCCATTTAAATCACATAAATAAAACTACAAAGTACTATTATCCACAAGCTTCCAGCACCTTGAAAATCTGGAAAGATAGGAAAAAAGCACCAAAAGTAAAAAAAAATTAAAAATGGTCGGGGTATAATGTAAGATATTTCATATTTAGATATTTTTCAGGCAACTGATACAAAGAAAATCAAAACACAAACATAAGCTGTTTAGATGAGCCATCTTTAAAGTCCCCCCACTCTGGTCTACCCATCGCAAACTGTCCTAAGTTACTGAAGTCTATGATACAGCACTTTGCTGACAGGGACAATCTCCTTCCTTACAAGACAGAAGCTTTCACTAGAGCAGGGAGCGAATTTTTCCCTGGAGAAGCTTCCTATTGGCTCTAGGGTCCCTTCAGTCAGGTTATTACAACTTAGCAATAACCCAGAGTTCTGGAGTTCCGGTTTTTCAGGGGAAAAGCCCTGCAGAAGTGTTCCCTGGCTTTGCTTCTTTTCCTGCCAAAACAGAGTTTCCTCAGCCCTTGATCAACCCACCACAACTGCATCTTCCTCCCCCACACCTGCCCTTGGCTGTTCATGGTTTATTGCAAGAAACATGGCTGAGCAGAATAAAAGAGCAGAGGAAAATGAACTGACTCCCATTTGCTATTAAATTAATGTCTAAAGAAAGGAGACACCGAGTGAGATGGATTGGCTAAAATAAATTTTGACTCAGCTTTCAAAAACAGGAGCGTGTGTGTTTCAGTAACCTTTCAGTTCTATTGATTCAGGTCTGCTTATCTTAGATCCCTCTCTTACTACTCACATAAGAAAAAGAGCTTCTGCTGACAAGACTCCTGTTTATCTTTAATAAAATATTAGTAATTTGAAAGTGGTAAAATGAGAAAGAGTATGCCCTTCCTTTGTTGGAGCTCTGCAGTAATTATATTTGCTTACTTTAATTTTGATTACGTACCAATGAGAATAGCTGCAAGATAAATTTACTTGGCAAACAAGCTTGTAAATACAGTACTGAGGGCTACGGCAAGGAGAGGACCAGATCTGTCTGCAGGTAAAGTGGTCTCAGATAGACTATTCAGACAGATGACCTTAGCTTTCACTGAACGAACTTCCGTGAAAAAGAAACACATCGCTGGAGATGGCTTATCACTCAGTAGGTCTAACTGAAAGATAGTGCATTTTTTGTGGTTATCTGCATGTTTCTTTACAAGCAGCAACATGGGAAAAAAACCATGTAGGAAAATGAGGTGGATAGAGATATTACTCTTCCATGAATTGAAAAGGAAGCAGTTGCCTGTTTTCTGACACCATTTCTTATTTTACAGTCTTCCGTCCTATACATTATAAATTAATGACCTCCCGAAAACTGAGACAGAAGATTCAATCTGTGCACAGAAATAACACCAAAGCTGTCATTAACTTATGCTTAAGCAAGACTTTAGCTCAATTGATGGTGTAAACCTTTCCCGCCAGGCAGAACGACTCAGAAAAGGAAGACAGCTTAAAGTCAAAGGCCATCTACCCTGGTATAAAATATATCCAAACAGGACAAAGCAGAGCCACGTTGTAAGTCTGGATCAGGCTGTGAGGTGTTGTGAATATGTTTGTCACCTCCATGCTGCAGTGATTACACAGTTAATCCCAATTAGTTATTAGTTTTCAGCTGCATGCAGTTGATGTGATAAGCTTACCTGACAAAATGTTTGGGGATTGATGAGCAGGAGGGTAGGAGTTTTTAATGAAGGATTATTTGATTTGTCCAAAAATATTTCAGTTTACTGTGCAGAAGGGGGAAGGGAGAAGAAATCTGGTTTACCTAACAAAAAAAAACCCCAAAACCCAAACCCTTACAGTGATAATCAAAACTAAAATTTGAATAATTAGGTTTAAGTAAATATTAGTTCTAAATGGAGAACTTCATTCTGATTCTATACTCCTCGCTTTGGTAAAGAAAATCTTCAGAAAAGCTAGTTCAGCTAAAAGAAACCAAGCATTAGCGTGACAGCAAAAAATGATGCAGAAATTATTTAGTCTTTTTCCATACTTATTTTTTTTCTTGCTTCCTCCCCTAAAATGAAGGGCCCGGTGGAATAACAGTTACTTTTACCAAATGCGCTACTGTCACCAGATTAGTTCCTTCAAGAAGTTCTGATAAAAAGGTCCCTAATCATTAATTTGCTTCATTCTAGACGCTGACACCTTTCACTGGGCTGTAAGGAAATGCCTGCTGCCTGGAACACGCCAGCTCCATTCACTCAGATATTTATGCTTTCATTAGGACCATATTATACCAGCATCACTACAGATACATTTTCAACTGTATTACCAGGGAAGTAGTTAAAGAAATCAGTAGGGCTGTAAAACCCAAGGGAGTTAAAATTGCAAAGCCCACAAATAGTAGATTACACTCGGTGAAATCACAATCAAACATCACTGTGCTCCTGATTTCACACTGTCCTGTTCCAGCTGTGCTCATTACTCACTATTCATCTCTGGTTCCCATCTTTGAGCCCCTAAAATCTTAAACTCTTACACTGGTATTTATAACATTGATGAGGAATACGAAGAACGGTTCCGTAATACTGGGTCCTCAACACTGCTAGGCCAAAATCCATCTAGATGAAGCATTTCTTCCTACAAATTATCCTTTTAATACATTATTGACGGCAACAACAAAAAATTTTCAAAGCTCCAGCGCTTCTTATCATTGAATATCACTTCCTAACATCCTAGATCATGATCAGTGGTTTTCTAGACACACTTCACCGCACCTGCCCCTAGGTGAAACGTAGGGACTCACTGCAGGAGTGCTTTCACTCGGATTTGTGAGAGACACCCAGAAAAACTCCTGGTTCATGTTAGGTGTGTGGTAACCCTGTACAAAGCACAGGGAGAACTTAAAGCACCTAAAAATGGATTAGTAAGTCAGCACACTGGAGGAGAAAGGTTGTAGGTGGCTGCCTAAGCCATCTAATAAACTGCAAAAGAAAGGGATGCCTAGAATCCAATGGCAGTCTCCTCCCTGCACCCCAACCTCGATACGCTTACGTGTAGCCTGCAGCAGATGCACGTGTTGGATGGGGTTCCACGGACTCTTTTCACTTTACCACTCCAGCCAGACATTGCCCTCTTAAGCAGCGTTTATCGTGCTGCACTCAGCTTTGAGACCAATGCTGTTTTTCTCCTCCTCCTTCCATCTCCGTGTCTGCAGGTGACTCCAACCATCTGGATATAAGCTGAAATGGGGCCTTATTGATCCAGGGCTCCTACTTCATGATCGTAAGGGGATGATCTGATATTACGTACCATACACACTGTCCCTTATGTCCTCCCTCTGCTGCCACCCCCCCGCCCCTTTTTTTTTCCCCCCCAAAGAAAACGGCAACAGTCTTTACCCTCTGTATGGAACCCCTTGTCTGCACCCCCACCATTCCAGCCAATTCCACCTTCACCTTACTGGAGCAGAGGGACAACAAGTTTGTGACTACCAAACTGGTTCCATGCAAGATGTTCAACCTGGCCATGCTGCCTGGGGATTTCTACAGCCCTAAAATTTAGGTAGAAACCAGAGCGTGAAATCATATTTGTACCTAAACTGCACTATCATGAGTAATGCACTTTTTCTTGATCATGTTAATCTTTCAAAACAAAGAGAAAACAAATTGCAGACCTACAAAATCTTATTTCTGACTCTCATCTGGATTTGAAATTACCTTATGGAAAATGAGACTGATGGATAGTAGCCATTAATCCTTTTCAATACAGAAAGCACTTTTCTCATATTGTCATGAAAAATTAACCATATTCTTTGAAAGAAGAAAGGACTTGAATAACAATTTGCTGCCCATCAGTCACAGGAATTATGGAGCAGCAGCAGCTCCTCCTCCCTGTGCTCGAGCTTTGTCCATTGGACATTTTCCTGTGAGAAAAGTGATCATTTTCTGAGCTGGCCAGTAGACAGAGGCAGAATATACCTGCTTTCCCTTCTCATCTCTCTTTCAGGCAGAGCAGGCTGCTGCTTTAGATAAATATACACTTGGAGAAACTGTCTGTGTCCACAGAGGTTGCCATCTAGAAAGGGCTGAAGGCAGTATAACCTCCCCCATTTCACAGACTGGCTCTTAGATGGAAAGAGCAAAAGCCTTAAGGAGGAAAAATCTAAGCTCTTTTTTGTAGCCAAGGCCTCGATATCCTCTTGACCCCACCTGCCTAAAGGTAGGCACCGGCTGAAATGCGTTCCTGAATCAGGAACTGACAGGAAAAATGACTCATTTAACTCAGGGGAATCTACGGTACAGTCAGAATTGGAAACTGCGTATACCAGTTGTTGGGCTGTGAATCAGTGACAAATTTACCCTTTGCCTCTCTGTAGCGCAACAGGGAAACGCTTGATGTTTATCTGATTTAACACAAGCCATGCTAAATACTGTAACTAAAATGGAACGTTTAAATGGTGGATGGGGAAGAGGAGGCAGAGAAAAACGCTGGCAGGGAGAAGAATTAGGGATGACATTTTATGTCTTTTAAAAGTCTGACCTTTTGGAAATATCACTGTGTACATTTTAAATATTAATAAAGGCACTAGCTGTTAGGAGGCAGAGGGCTGTTGTTGGGGGGGTGACCTTTTATTGAAGTAAAAGAAAATTGACAGTTTTATTAGCCATAGAGTACTGCAAACAGAAGCTACAGGAAAAAAGCAAGCAAAAAAGCTGTCATTGCAATTAGCTATATTCTGTAAATTAATCCCAGGATGTGGCTATGTCTAAATATTGCTGCAGATCCCTCTGTATCTTAGCCCAGACTTACCAAACATCTTTAGAGTGAAAAAGAAAGTTCATTTCAGTTCTTTAAAGAGATGTGGTTCCCAGAGAAAACGACCATGACACTGGGACAAAAATCAATGGGATCTCCATGACCATCACTTCTGTTTGCCATGACAGGCACCTCTCTCAGCAGCTCTGAACCAGGCTGGGCTAGGACCCCTTTTCAAGCACCACCAACATAAGGATTAGAATACAGCTATTACCTCAGACTTAGTTTTACTTCTCAGGATTAATTAGCCTAATTGAAAGGTCCTTGCACAACCGACCTGGACTTATTCAGACTAGAACTTTGGTGCTACATGACTAGGAAAGAGACAATTGCTCTACTGCTTCATACCAAACCATTTGGTTTTTGATAGAACTAAGACAGCTGAATTAATTTCTTGTCTTCATTCTGCTGGTCATAGTCTCAAGGGCTCAGCTGTCTGTGATCCAAGGCCAGCAGATACAGCACAGCTGCCTAACCTTGACTCAAAGGTCCGAGAAAATTGCTATGTTGTGAGAATGAGCTGTGAAAAACAAATAAGAGCAGAGCCATCCAAGATAAGAAAAGTAAAACTGCAGGCAAAGGTAAGATTGCTGAGATAGGAGAGTTAGCAGCTCAAGGACTTGAGAGGAAAAAGCCTCCAACATCAGAACGTATAAAGCTCTGCAAGGGAAAAAAAAAACAAAAAAAAAACAAACCCAAACCAACAAAAAACCAAATCCACACCAAAACTTGGAAGTAGTTAGTACACTGTCAGGGTAATTCCTTCCCCACCGGACTGAGGACTGCCTCGCCACTTCCTTTGATCCAGACAAGGGTAACAAGCTTCTGAAGAGTTAATTCAGACTGTTCAAGGAACAGTATAATGAAGCAGAGAAGGAAAAGGACAGCCCTTACTCATCCTTCAGATATCCTTTACTGACAAACAAGGTGCTACATAACACGTCTGCCCTTCACTACCGTTTACTTAATGCAATAAGATAAGGTCCTTCACACATTTCGGCTCCATTCAGTGGTTTTTTTCCGTCAGTTATGTAATAGTTCACACCCCAGAAAATACCAGGTTTATCAGCTATATCCAGTGTAGTCACAGAGGGCAAAATCTGCCGTCCTTTATGTCACGTTCTGCATAAGGTAGTTCAGTGCACAGGCTTTAGAGCTGATGTGCACCCCATAAAGCCAGACAAGCCCTGTTCTTGAACAGGAGCCCACCAGTAAGGCTGGTGGGAATGATGAGGAATTAGAAATGCTGAGCAGCAGATGATTCACTGTGGAGGGAAACGAGACAGTCTTCATCTCTTTTTCACCCCCAGACAGCTAAGGACCAGCACACTCACCACAAAACAGTTTTCCTGGTGTAGGCAAAAGGTGGTGGTAAACCTGAAGATCCTGGGTTTTCCTACCACTCAAACATACTGCATGTATACATGCAAAAGGATAAGTAGAACCTCAGAATTTAATATTTTAAGAAACGAAGGTATAATTTATTTTCCATTCTAATTTTTTTCTTCTGTATTTACATTCTCTGGCTGGTGGAACACAGGCTACATTTGTTTGCAGAAACAGGCAGGAAGGGAAAAGTTAAGCCTAAAACAAACATTTATTCTGGATGCCAGAATGTAATCAGTTAATTCAAATAAAGACATCAACACGAGATTGAGTACAAGCCAAAAATATGGTCAGGAAGTCACAGGTAAATCAAATGGGAGAGAAAGACAGTGAAGTGATTGTAAGGAGATTTATTAGTCTGTCACCTGGAAAAATAATCCAGATAATGTACTGTTTTTATTTTGAAGTGCAGCAAGATACTTTAGACTCAAAGAATGTTAACAATAATAGTGAAAGAGCATGCATCTATCCCCTTCCTGTTTAGTTCTATTTAAAGGTGCCCAATTTCTCCTTCCTCTTTTCTCTTTGAATTGACAAAGTTTAGGATGCCTTGAGGACATGGTTGTACTCCAAGGGTATGCAGCACTCGTGAAAGACAGTGTTATCCCTCCATTGAAACTGAGGGAACGAGTGGTTCATCTCAAGAAAAGGAGACCTGGCAGGCACTGCAGAAATTCAGCTCTTTGACAGCACACGAGAGGTCATGAAGCCTTCTGAGACAAAAGCTTCAACTGAAAGCAGAATTAGTGACTGTGATGCCTGTTGTCCTCAACAGAAATTATCCTCTTTGTAGATATACACTACCTTCCTCCTCAGACACTACCTCCCTCTAGTATCTACACCTCAATTATCCAGAACCTGGGAGTTATCACAGCACTGACATATCTAATATAAAAGAAAAAAAATTTTTATTCTAAAATAAGACTAATTGCCAGCTAGAGGTTAATGTATCATTCTGCGGTGGTATCACTAGCCTTCTGCTGAATGAAATCTTTCACTGTTCTCATTGAGAGAAGACAATGTTCAAAAAGCTTCAATGTGAATGACAGAGTTATTTAGGGATGTAGAAAGAAAACAGCCTGAAGACGAAACCGCTACAGTACATTTTGTGATAACGGCAATGAAAACCTTCACAAAACCAAGCTGCTATTAAAAGTTTCCTTGATTAACTTACGTGACCTCAAAAAGATGTCTCATCCTCAGAGGTACTGAAGGCACCAAGCAGGTTGGGGAGCACCCTTTTGCGGAAGGGATTAAACTACTTTGATTCAGAACAGCTACAGTTCAATCATTTCAACAACATAGTCTGTCAGTAACTGAGGTTGATTGATTACTTCGAGCTACGGACAGGGAATCTTCTCTTCTGAGCATCTTCCATCCCAGCCTCTTTATACTTAAGTAACAACTTAATGCTCTTTGATACGGCATTTTCCCTTGGTATCAGGAAAATTATTCAGTTTTGTGATTTCCTGTCAGGGAGTTTCAGGGAATGACCAGAGGACAGAAGTCTAGTGGGCAAATCAGTTTCTTTCCTTTGCTTTCAAGAAATATTCCACCTCTCCCCCACCCCTGGCATTTGCACCTGTCTTGAAGTTGAAAAGCAGGTTTCTGCTGAACTGTAGCCTACGGAAAGTCGTCAGTATATGTGAAAAGTGAATTCACTCTCTAGGGAAATGGCTAGAGATTTCAGCTTTTTGTCCAGACATCTAAAGATATGAATCATCAAACAGATATGAAACATTCAACAGATACCCCAGCAGAGAAAGCTGGAAAGCATTATATCCAGCCTATGACATAGTACCTTTTTAATGCCCTCTTGCTACAAAAATCACTTCCTGGGAATCTACTCATGCCTGTGCAGAGACACTGCAATAGTCTTGTACACCACTAAAACCCCCGGGATTACTCAGATGGCAAAAAGTCAGAAAGTTTTACTTCCGGGATGCTCAGCAGCCAGTATAAATCAGAATTACAAGTTAGATGAAAGTGGAAGTTGGGTCCCAAATCCCTCAAAACTATACCCAGGATACCTAAGAATTGTGACAGGAAAATACGTACTTGCCTACTGGTACACTACAGAAGACTACAATTACCTGCTGAAACAAGAAGTCCTTTCAGGAAAGGTAATAACTGGCACATATCCACACATCTATTTGTGGCAGCAGCTCGGTACACCAAATGGAGAAGGAGGACGAAGATCTGGGGAAAATACGTTGTGTTTTTTTTTTTCTCCCTTGGTTCTGAGATATTGTTCACAGTAGAAAAAGAAATCTTGTTTTCCTTAAAAACTAGTATTAAAATAGATCTTCACAACAAAGATAATGTCTTCATATTCCCATTTCAGCTAAAATATTATCTGTTCTCAGCAGAAGTCTTAATATTTTAATTAGCCATCTTCTTGCTTTGAACTGAAAGGAAGATACACGATACCAAATGACTGAGCAGGGGACAGAATAAAGTAATCCAGATACACAAGAAAAGAGTAGAAAGCTTGGAGATGAGAGAAGGGGAAGGATAAGTCTTTTTATTAATTAGCATTTAAGAGATGATATAATTAATATTTACAGAGTATCTTCTACTGGAGGGATGTAAAGGTGTTTTGACATAGTCTGGAAATACCAGAAACAACCAGACCAACATTCTGAAGTCAAGGTTGGTGTTTTAATCAACAGTCTGTTCTGCCTCTGCACATACATCTCCTGAGGCTGTTTCCTACCTCTACCAGAATATGGCGCAAGCAGTGTGTTCTTGCACCAGCGAGATGAGCGGGAAAAGACATTTTAAGCATATGGTAGGCTGGGTTGGCTCCGTGACAAATAAACTGTATGTTATCAGCTAAAGGCAAGGATGAAGAAGAAAGAGAAGATGCTCAGGCCTGCTGGCTCAAAAAGTTATGTCCAGCTGTTACCAAAGTTTATTTATTTAACTTTAAATTTTCTGCAGTTCTGTGTGCAGTGAATAAGAGCCTTAAATCCCCAGTACATTCAGTACAGTGCCTTTCATTACAATGAAAGTTCCTAGAACAGAACTCATTCTGTTCAGTCATTTCACTTTCCAGCTCAGTCTCTTCCCAGTGACGGTGCTTTCTGAAGGTAACGGTGTATTTTTGCAGACAGTGTCTGCTTCTAGCAGTGGTAACTCCTCATGTTCATGGTTACTACCAGGGACTGGGATGCAGAAAGGCTCTTGCCCACAATTGTCTTGTGCAGACCAAGGTCGTTGTTAAATCCTGTGTCCCACGGTGGGGGTGCAGTAAGTGAGAGGCCAAAGCTATGGGGAGGAGCAGACAGGACAGGTGACCCTACACTGACCAACAAGATGTTCTACCCCGCAGATGTCATATTCAGGATAAAGCTGAGGGATCACAAGGGTCAGGCTCTCTTCTTCAACAGCTGGAGTCCAAAGAGGACTCTGTCCATTCTTCTGCCTTTGATCCCAAACAGTGTATTCCTGAATCCAGTTTCAGAATCCAGCTCCCATCTGCCACTGAATCCAGTCTGGAACTTACCCAGTATCTGCCCACAGCATCAGTGGTGATGGTGACATAACTGCCATTGGGGGGGTTGGGTTTGATATTGGTTTTGTATGTATTTCATTTTGTTATTATTGTTTTCATTAAAGGAGTTTTAGTTTTCTTTTCCAGTCCTTAAGTCCCTCTCCCTTACACCCTTTCTCTTCCCCTTTGGGAAGGAAGACAGGATAACAAAGAGCATTTGTCATTCATTTAGTGGCCAGCTCAGCCCTAGCGCATGTCACCTGGCCAGAGACAGGGTTAACAGGTTCTTCTCTGCTGTACCACAAGTCTCCAATGAGGTTAACAGGCTCTGCAATACCCAGCAGAACTACCACACAACTAATTTTCTTGTCTTACAGCATTAGACTAGATTCCTTTCATTTTCTATAGCCATTTTATGGAGCATCACTTTGTACAAAGGTTATTGCTTAAATCAGAGTTCACTTTGATTTGGTGGAAGATAGATAGTCCAGTGGCTTGGGATACAGATTTTCTACATGTCTGAGATACTGAGAGTCTGGAGCTCTCATTTATCTTCATTTTTCTTTAAGATAACAACAGGCATACTTCAACTAGGTCTGTAATTCTTCAAGGCTCCTTTTATATGCAATAGAGAGCAGGCTGAACTCTCTTAAGGTACTGGTCTCCCCCCTGACAATACTGGGAATTGACTTTGCTGTCTTTAAAGTTAAATAAGAAGCTGAAGCTTCACCTCCAAGGGTATAACAGTGCTTTCCTACCTTTGAAGATATTACTTTAGAGATCACAACAGATTCAGACACCAGGGTTTTAGAGGAATGATGACCGTGGTGAAACAAGCCTTTTAAACACCATTCAGTATCATCTAAATCCACATGAAACGTACCTGGCTTTGTGCTTACTTGCAGATATGCTATCTGACTCTTGGAAAACTGCCTGCAAGGAGTAGGACTGCCCTGCAAAAAAATGTAACTCCTTTTGACTTAAAGCTGTTAGAAAAATGCACCCGTTTTATTTATGCAGTGATTTAAACCTCTATAGGTAGAATTGTAATATGAGGATTTTTGCAACCAGTCTCTTAAGGTGTCTTGGCAGTTTCGTTTCCAAATACCACAGTTCTGGGTTAATTTACTTGGAGATCTGTGTTAGCTCAACTGCAGAGAATGGAGAGGAAATGTTAGGAAAATGATCGGAGTGCTAGAAAACATGACCTATAGAAGGGGATTTGATGAACCTCAAGGAAAATTATGGAGGGAGAACATGGTAGTACTCTTCAACTACTCAAAGGACACGTGCCAAAAGGAGGAGTCCAGATGGGTGGATCAGAGAAGAGGGAAGATACTTAAATTATGGCAGGGAAGATTCAAAGCAGATTTTGGAAAGACTTCCAGTACTAAGGGCAGTGAAACAAGGTCAGCTCCTTACATATCACCATCTTTTCCAAAGTCTAAGATGCACATTTCTCCTATCAACTCTCTCAAAAACACATTCTTCCTCTTTCTCATTCTTCCACTATTCAAATATTTTAAAAGCACACAAATCCTTTAGAGTGTTAGCTTTTATATTTTACTGGAAGTGTTTTTATTAATGTGACACAGATGTGATTGCAGAAGGAGTTGCAAACTCAAACCTTCATGTCAATTAAGTACTCTGAAAATTCAAATTGTCAGAGAGCAAAAAGCAATTTCAAACCAAGTTTCAGTAGGGAGTACACTACACTGGGAAGCTTTTTAAAGGGTGGTTTGGAGGTTCTCATTGTTTTCCTTAATTCAAGAAAAGATTAAATAAAAATAAAATCCCCCCCCTCAACCCTATTTCAAGCGTTTGAAGGATAATTGACAGCGTTTCCTGCATATATAATCCTTTTTGGGAGCCTAAGATGTTTGCAGTTCAATTTTTTTTCTGTACATCAGCTTTCTTGCACCACATTCCACAAGTGCTTACAGAGAGCGATACGTGCACAAAACACACGTACCTACATAACCACACACAATCGCCGATTGCCAGCTGAGTGCACAGAACTCTGACACTCAAGAACAGAAGCTGGTGCCCAAGACTGCAGGTGCCAGAGGATATGGCAACAGACTTCAGCTTCTGAAAGGTGTTACTTCTGGACTTGCACAAAGACTTCTCCTTTACATCATATTGTCAGATTTCTCTTCTCCATCCCATCCACACTGAGAACCTCTAAGAGGAAGAAGTGACATCAGCCAAGTGCTTAGACTGGTTGCAAGTTTGACTGTGAGCTACTGGCAACCAGGTGGTCTTCAAGGAAGAGGCACCTCTGAAGCCAGTCCCAAGTCATCCCTCAATGTGGTATATCCAGACTTTATCCAGTGGTGCTAATTCCAGCAGCAGTTCAAATACAAATTTTATCTACTGGCTGAAAAAAAAAAAATCAAAGAAATGGGGAGTAGGAAAAAGTAGACACCAACACAGCATCAAGGCTTTTTACTTCAAGACCAGCTTTCTCTACACAGCTACTTGATTTTTTTCTTTAAGAGATATTGCAAGGAACTGGTTAAAACACAAGCTGCAAGTTTATGGAGAGTCATTTCGATAAAGATGTAACAATGGGAATAAGAAGCAAGCAAGTTATTCTCTTTTTCTGCTAGATAGGGAGGCTGGAGGGCAGCACTCAGCAATCCTGTGCAACCACAAAGGCACAAAACTTCAAGCCAGAGAACTCCTGTGCATGACGGTCACCTAGTGAATAAAGAACTGTCTAGAGGCTTCATGTGAAAACCTGAAATCAGCTGTTACAAGAACCAGTATTTCAATTTAGCATAAATAACACATACATCAGGATTT
>NW_010397112.1:69444-79831 GCF_000710305.1 Buceros rhinoceros silvestris
TCCCTAGGAGGTATAAAGTAGCTTAGCTAAGCCTAATAACGCAGCTTATTTCATAAAAAGATTGGCTGACTCTCTGCCCAAACACTCTATTTCTGGACTGCCAGAACAGCGGGGTAAAACACGCTTTAGAGAAATCCTGGGGACAGGAGTGCAGCTATGGAGGGCGGAGACACTGGCTGAAGCCCAGGCACAGGGGATGGATGGTTGGTTCCCAGTTCAGTAACAGACTTTGCAGTTGGTAAGTATGTGTCCAGGTGGTATATTCCAGACTCTCTGCCCAAACACTCTATTTCTGGACTGCCAGAACAGCGGGGTAAAACACGCTTTAGAGAAATCCTGGGGACAGGAGTGCAGCTATGGAGGGCGGAGACACTGGCTGAAGCCCAGGCACAGGGGATGGATGGTTGGTTCCCAGTTCAGTAACAGACTTTGCAGTTGGTAAGTATGTGTCCAGGTGGTATATTCCAGAGAGCTGGAAATGAGTGGATGAGGAGCAGAGTGAAACCTGTGCCAGCGCGGAGCTGATCTCCTCTAAGCAACACCTACTGAAAGGTATGGGAAAACACATTCGGATTCGGCTTTCGTGGCCACAGAACAGCCCACGTGTGTCATTAGATGAAGCCCCTGTGTGACAGATGGATATTTCCTCCCCTCTCAGAGCCCTATATCACCATTGACAATACAATGAAAAGATCTTTGCAAACTTTTATTGCCCTCTCTCAGCAGTAAACATTATACATATGTTCTGCAGTTGGCCGTAATCTAATTGCACCTGTCTATTAGGTTTCAGTTTTAGTTGCACCACCATAAACAAGTAATATGGTAACTATTAACCCTTTTCCAAACCAGATTTCTAGAGCCTTTATTTACAGAATCATGACAGTTCCCCAAATTCTCTGTGCCTGCTCTCTGACAAGTGTGCTGCATTTGGAAATCGTGAGTGGGAGTTTAAAATAAGTTCGGCGTACAGCTCACACTGTTCCCATCTCTGACATCCGTATGTGGTTTGGACAATCTGGAGCTTGCTTTGAAAGGCCTCCCTCTGTCTGTTTCACAAAATAAAGTTCTACATTTGCCGCTATGGCGTTCTGCAAGTTGCGGCACTTTCAGATGTCACTAACTTGATAAGCCGTGAGGCTTGTAAAACAGTCTGATGGCTAAACAGAGCCATGCAGGATCAAATGTTTGCCACACAAGCAATCAAACAAATTGATGAACATGAAGAAAGCGATTATAGAACTACAACCGTTCTATTATTAACCAGCAATCTGCATCTCTTCCTCCAATTAATGCCCAGAAAGGAGTTGGTTGCAACCTAATTACTGGCACAACGCTTTGTCGATTAGAAATGCAGTAACTGCCATTGCTTCAACTCCATTTACACAAGGCCCATCATAATAAACCCAAGGATGTCAGTCAGCCACTGCTCTCCTGCCAGAAGTTTCTGCCGCAGCAGCAGCTCCTAGTGCAAATGCGCTCCTCCAGCCATGTCACTCAGCTCGGTAATTGCCTTGCCACTCACATAAAGAAAACAATTTCCAGCTTTGATGGGATTTTGTCGGTGAAGGGAAACTGCTACTGCAATCTCCTCAGCTAGGTGTTAGATGGCTCACTTTGGTGGATCATAACATCAAACTAATATTTAAGGAAGCAGGTGGAGAGAGAGAGACTTACGGGTTGGTGGGTGCTAGGATAAACGGTGCTGTCCAAGTGATTAACAAAAGGAAAGCATTAAGTGAGGTGGAACCGAGATAGAAGCAGAGAGAAGAAAGTTGCTTTACCATTTTTCTCCTATCAATAACATCTCCCAGTTCAGCACATCTTTCAGAAGCTGTTATAAAACCATATACACCCATTTTATATACCATGGGTAGCTGACCAGCAGTCTATAATTTCAACTTGCAGGCTTTGTATTTGGGCCTCCCCATGAGCTGTATATTTATTACCATCATTCCAGGCTGAGCTGCAGACATAAAGAGTTTTCCTTTCAATACCTCTCAAGCAGCATTTTTCTCACTGCACAACCTCATTCCCAGAATGAGGTCACCCAGTGTTATTCATTTCATTCTGCTTCCCACCCGAGGTGAGCTCAGGTTTCTGTGTGACACCTGAGGGACCCTCTCAAGCTCCCCATGCACTCACACATGTCTGCATGACCCCAGCTTGACTTAGTTGAAGGGCATATACAATGGAAAGCCTCTAGGATGGCAAGTCACATCTAACCTTGTCTGCTTCCCGTCACAGCCAGCACCTCCAGCTACAGAGACAAGACTTTTTTTTTTTCTGCTCCCTTACCTCCCCACATGGTTTTATACCCAGGTTTTCATGGACAGGCATAAAAAAAAAGCTATAAATTATCTTTCTCTCTTATGAGGATTCAAAACTTAATCAGAAATACAGTTTCTGGGTGGTAAGATGAGGACAGAGCTAACAGGGAGGAGCCTTTTTCATGGTTTACAGAAAAGTGAATATAGAGTATAAACTCATGTCAAGGTTCTTTTTGGATGGAAAGTCACAGCAGGAAAAAGGTAATGGGACTTAAAATTAAGGGAAAATAATAACCATCCTGCAGTATCAGTCAGAGACAGTCTCTAGTCTTATACCTCAAGCCTTCCCTGGCAGGCCTAAGGGACAGCCAGAAACAGCCAAGCTGTCCACGAATAGACTCAACAGCTACGCTTCTACATTTGCAAAGGGGCCGGGGTGTAAGCAAAGTGTTACATACAGTTCATGCAAATTATCATCATTTACACACTTTTCCACTAAAAAAAATAAACCCTCAGCTTATTGGAGTCCCAGAACCTGAGGATATCAGAAATGCCAAGGATGTCTGTCAGCATTACCCAATGGTCTGACCCACAGTCACATACATTCCATCAGGGGACTTGTTATAACACCTGGCAGGAAAAACTTGGTGAACAAAACCATCTATTTCAGCTGCTTACAAAAAAAGTTTTGTGTTTATTTCATACCTAATGTTCAATATTGCTATCCCAAGATCCTGTGATGGGATGGAAACTAATTGTCTTTGGTGTGCTTTCTATTTCCGAGAGTGATGAATTATGAAGGCCTTTAACGCACTGAGCTCCTCATCTCTTCATAGTGCTGTCTATATCTTAACCACAGCATGTCCCCTTCTCAAGTAAAAGTATATTAGGTTACCTGGAAAAAAATCCTTTCACTTGTAGCTCAAATGGTTCTGCCTCAGTTGCAGTATATTTTGCCATAGTGATATGAAGATACTTTCAAAATTGCTCTTGCAGTTCAAAGAGGTTAAAAGGTCTGTTTGCTTCAGGTTGGCACCAAATCTGATCTTCTGAGCAATTATATCCCTTTTTCATACAGAAAAACTTGCATGTACACAAACCATGGACTCAGAAATCTCTTAATCTCAGCTCAAGCTCACTGATTCTCCCTCTGCTCCAAAGAGAGCATGGTAACTCTCCTTACCTTCAGAAAAGGCATGACAACTCCCAGTGTGTGCCTTCAGAAGGATCCCCAAACCCCCAAAGCAGTCAGGCTCTAAGTCCTTGCTAATTCTAAACTAGCAAAAAGAACCAATATTTAAGTATCCATATTTTTTTCCCCCAAACAACACAGAATAAACTTTTTAAAAATAAAAACGTGAAGGAATACTATTACGGTTTTGATCTTTGGAAAAGATAAAACAAATCAACAAACACACACATCAAAAAAACCCCTCCTTGGAGGTAGCCTGGCTTTGTATTGATCCCTTCTTGTTCCTCACATATGGTGAAAGGTTATTTTTAATGCTGACTACACGCTAAATAAAGAATGAGATACGCAAAGAATCTATCCAAAATAGCCCAGTTCTTTACTCTAAATGAGATCAACAGCAGTACCTCAGAGTTGATTCGTACTCTATTTTTGGTAGTTTATCTTTCTCTAACATAGCACTTTCCAAAACTGAAAAATAAGCATAAAATCTATGAGCTTTAAATACGACCTAGGCAAAAAACATTCTGCAAAATGCAAGGAACTGTTGAGATGGAGTTTAAAGTATAATCACAAATTTAGGACAGTTGTCCCCACACACTCCTTTCCTCAGAGATTTCAATAACTCGCTTACACCCTATTGTTTCCAGTCTCCCCAACTTTTCCCAGCTTTGCAGGCTTTTCCTCATATTTATTTTTCCATCCAATAAAAAGCCATTTTCTTGTTTTCTTCATTGAAAACAAAAATTGTAGAATCACTATGCAACAGACAAGAAACTGCTCCATGTTTTAAAGAAGCAATTGCGTATAGCAGACATTGAAAACCAGAATCAAGCATACTCATCGCTTCCGGTAAAAGCAGAAGAGGTTTCCAAGCACATGTTTTCAAGCTGAAGGTATTTGCCCAGTTACTCTTTGCTCTGAATGAACTTGCAAAGAGCCACAGAACACGCACCATAGTTGACAGACAACATCAGCAAGATGTTCTGCAAGATCTATCTCATATCGCTTTTGATTTCATTCTGCACGCTCTTTAGTGCGTTTGTGCCTTTGAAGAGTACAAAACAGGGCAAGTTCCACTCAAGAAAGTAACATATTTCGACCAAAATTACAAAACCCACATCCAAACCCTTCACAAATCTATCAGAAAAAGCAAACCGTTGGGTTGGGCCAAGAAGAAAATGAGAACATTAAAAAAAAAAGGAAGGAAGGAAGGAAACTCTATCATCATCACGGCAAAAAAGGCAGGAACAAACAAAACTGACAAACATTACCTCAAAGACTTGAGCTCACACCTCACTAGCTGTTTCACCTTTACCTTCTCTTCCAAACTCAGTTAATCTCTCCTTTCATGCTTTTTCCTGTTTCTGAGGTCCCTATTTGCTAATCACTTGTGCGCCCCCCAGCAGCTTGGCTAAGTTAGCTCTGATAACTATTAGTCTCCAGGCAACACCCAACACTAGTTTTTACGCAAGTGTCTGTATTTACTCATTTAGCCTTTCCCCTTTTTTGGAGGGGAAAGACCATAAAGTCAGCTTTACTGCAGACATGAACAGAGGAAGCACCTCAAGTAAGAGAGCTCATTTCTCACAATTCACATCACATTTATGAACATTCATCAAAGAAATATCTAAGCCAAGACAGAAAATGGTAATTTGGAGAAGAAACAAATGTGGCTGCTGATTAGCTTTGTAAAGGCACACACAAAAACTATCACAGCTTGATTGATTGCAAGAAATGTTGTTTCACGTGTCCTGAAAGCCATTCAAATACCGCAATAAAAACCCTGGGACATCTCTGTTCAGCAGAACAAATCCCAAAATAATTAGCATGTAGCAAAATGGCTTGCACGGTCATTGTTAAAATGCCACGACACCAAGAGACGTAAATGTTGCACAAGTAGAGTTATGGGATTAACAAAACATTACATAAACACTTCTAAAGGCAGTTCAGCTGACCTTCCAAAGAGAACAGGAAATCTCAGCGCTCCAGTGACCCTCTCCACAAAGCAGAGCTGTCACGTTAAAGATACCTCATTAATGCTTACGTGAACAGGTAACAGCTACGCCGGGACTGCGGGAGGGCAAGAGACCCCAGGAGAGTAAAGAAACAGAGAGACCCTTGAGAGAGGGCTCTGACACTTCGTTTGCATTCAATAGCAACACGAAAACCCTTGAGAATGAAAGTTAATGGGAACCCCAACGACAGCCTGCTCAGAAAGCCAGCCCTATGGAGGGGGAATTCTGCTAAATTGGCCCCTTGACTTTGATAGCTGAGAGGAAAAACCGTAAGTGACAGTTAGAACAAGAAGTGTTGTTAGAGTCACTATAGGTTTCTGAAATGTTTGGGGACTTTTTTTGCTGTGTCTGTAACTGCTTCCAAGGTTGTAATCAAGAGCTCAATCCTTTGTTGCTATACAATCAATTTGCTCTCTTAAATTTACTTTCTTATTTGAACTTGCCTGGTATTGTGCGACCCAATGGTGGCTCTGGCAAGCTGAGAGACATCGTTTCTTCAGAGAACAATGATATCCAGTAAAAGGGGATCTCACAAAGAATCTGCAGTATATCCCATCAGACTACTAAGTGTGCTGAAGATTGGTATTATCAAGATACAGGACACAGAAAAGAAGTATTTTCTAACAAATATTGTTCAGTGACCTGCAAGTAGGGGAAGAGGTTTGACACGAGGGAATCCCACACTGTCACATCTTGACAGAAGCAGAACCCAGGATCAGTGATCTGTAAGTTTATAAAGGAACATGACTTTCATCCAGCAACATGAATTTCAGAGAATATTTGCAGATTCTCTAATCTCTAGCTCTTAAGGCTGTATTGGCAGTGCCGTATGTGTTGGTTTAAAAAGCTGCATGATTATTAGCAGTTGTACCTGATTACGTGCCAATTAATACAGGAGCTCCCACAGAGTCAATATGAAGGTTTTCCTTTCCTCTGCTGTTCATTTTTATCCGTGACTTTGAGAAAAATCTGTTAATCACCCTATGCATGTTCTCTCTGTGCTAATACAGTCATTTATTATGGTTATCACGTTGCTATAAATCCCAGAGAACTTCGACAGGTCTTACAATTTTAGATTGAAGACTTATAAAGAACATTTGGCAATTCGTTTGTAGGAATGAAACGTCCTGTCTCTAAACCATGTGCTGCCAGAAGCCCCAGGCTTACCCCTTGTGACTCACTCTCCAGTGGGCCACTCAAAACACCCCTCTGTCTCTCTGGTGTCCCATACCGGTGTCCATCCTGGGGGATGCTAATGACCATCGAGGTACCTCAGTGTACTGACTGGGAACCAGATCCAGAGACAGGTGGATTGGCTGGGAAGGGGGAAGCCTGGGGCTGTCCCCAGGTCATACAAGGTGACCAGAAGCCTCATACGTGATATTTCAAAAGCTCCTAATGTGCATTGTCTTAGCTTAGGTCAGTCCATTGGTTTTGAAAAGTCTCCCTATCCTTTTTATATTTTGTGTAAAACATTCATGTATAAATATTCTGGGAATTAATGCTCTCATCTTACATTGACTGCATGATCCAAAGAGAAATATCACCTAGAAATAACCGCTGATTTAAAATTGTAAGCTGTTTATTCTCAGCCAGCTGGCTTGTGAGACGAGCTCCTCTGGATTGAAAAGCATCGCTTTCTCCATTTCTTCCCTCAGTTTGGGTGACTTTATAGCTCCTCTTTGCAAAGCTCTTTTACCAGGGCTGTGATTTGCAGTTCGCATAAGCCACCAGGCTCCTGTAATACGACCTTATATCATAGCTAATATAATTTAACATGCTTTCTGATTACAGCACAACACTATGAAACAGGATGGGAAGTTTTGCTGGTCTGTGAGGCCATTTTGCTGCTCTTGAAGCATAAATGAGTTTATTTTGTCATCTCCTAAAGATCAGGCATATCATCTGCGGCATACGTGCTCAACGTATTTGTTGTTAGTCCCATGGTTATTAATCTGCCTTGTGGTTACAGCCATGGTTCACAACCCAAGCAGAGAAAAACAAAGGTTGAACTTAATACAGTCATAAGATGTTTGTTTTTACAAGCGATACACCCGTGGCCAGCTGCTTCCAAATGTGGCATCAGTCAATGGAGGGTAGAGAACAGCCAGACTACACAATTCAAAACCAATAACCTTTCTGTAAGATGCATTGTCTCTGCAAGTGAATATATTAGTATTATTAATAATAGCCTAATATTAATGCAAAGCTGTGCTGTCACCTGCCACAGAACAACGGCTGTGCATATAACTCCATCAGTTATTACGTTACAAGGGTGCCTGAAGCCTTTTGCTGACAGTAAGTGAAGCAGGTATAGGATTTAATGCATTTAGCTGTGTAAAAAAAAATTTTTAAAAATCATACCTATAATTTAATATATGCATGTTCTTCACTGCGGCAATTATCCACAAGTCCACAAAGAACAGTCTGGGCTTCAGGCTATCAGACAGTTTATTCAGGATTATTCTTATGGATGATAGTGCTTCATGGTTTCCAAAAGAGGCTTGTTCATTACATTGCTTTCTGCTAACAGGATTTCTGCAAGATGCCCCTTCCAAGTATTTTTGGGGGTGGTTGAACCACAAAAAATTTGGAAGACCGACACAAGACTGATTTCAGCATCACAGGTAAAGCAAACGTGCAAAACCCCCATTTTGTTCCAACACCATTTACAGACCTTTAATCAGGGAAAACATTTGCTCAGCTAGGAATAAATGAATGCCAGCCGAAGGGGAAAAAAGACCCGTTCAGAATTATTAATCTGATTTTCCAGCTTAATTTTGAACACAAAGTGCAAATAAATAATAATTGCCTCATATAAATCCACAGATTCAGGTGTTCTCACTTGAGCAGGTTTTACAGAGGTTTATGCTATCTGAAAATTGCACCTGTTACATTGATCTGAATCTGTTGCCTTCCAGAAATCTGTTCCAGATTTCTGGTGTGCTGAGGGCAACCAAATGCTCCAGCTGGATCACCCTCAGCAATTAGCAGAAAGACCCTTTGCCAGAGAGGGCCAAATCCCGGTCTCAGGGCACCGTGTTGCTAACACATGAGATGATGATGTTGAGCTGCAGTGCAAAGTTTACAAATATAAGATTCCAAAAGCTCTTTTTTTTTTTTCTTTCTTCTTTAAGGCACAAAACTTAACCAGTAAGGAATTTGGCCACTTTGTCGTTCTCTTGTGAGTTCAGTGTATCCTCAGGTAGCCTGTCAAGCCGGCAGACTTCTGGGGGCCATACCAGCCGTCTATTTTACTTTGCTGTGCAGTACGCTGAGAAGATAAGGCGCTGCGTCACAACCGCATCAGAAACACCTCATTTCTTAAGCATATTTGCCACCGCAATCTCGTTGCCATTGGCTCTTTCCTGTGCATGTCCACACAACTCATAAAACTATTCTCAAATATTGACCTATTTTATTTGCCTAGTTATCCTCTTGGCTCATTTTATTCTTCAATAATCAATAATATATATTTACCTGGAAAAACATTTCCTCAAACATTTTCTAACCGCCCAGTAAAAGATCAACGTTGAAAGGTTCTGCCTTATGGCTCTAACTAATGGTTTGCTTATTCAGAAAAACATTCAGAAAGCTTTGGTCTTATCTAGCAAGCGAGGTGGTAAAAGATTGTGCTTTTTGAAATGGTGGCTGGAAGCTGAAATGTCTCAGGAGCGTTGCGTTGAAATACATTTGTGTCAGAAACTGATTCTTGGAATGAAAAGCTTTGCTCTTTCAAAACTGTTTGGGTTTCATTTAGGAAATAAGATCAGATTATTTTGCCTTAGGCTCAGTAAACTGGTATTGCAGTATTCGGTTTGTGAGACGGTCAAAATATTAGTATCATTACAGTAGTGACGTGCACCTGTCTGGCAAAGCACCTCAGCCTGCGGAGAGGAACTACGCTTCCCACAGGTCACTGCAACAGTCCACCAACGTAAAGCAGGACGAAATGTTGCAGAGTGGTTCTACAAACAGAAATTAATTTTTATTTTAAAAACATTAAATCGCTTCAGATTCAAGTCCCGAAAGGTTTTATTTAGATGTTCCTGTCTGGGAACTGGATTTAAATTTAATGTTTATCAAGTTTTAGTGTGGTTTTATTTCAAATACAATAATCTTCCATGGTGAAATACATGCTCATTTTTTAGGCTTTCTAGTATCTGAATCTTTACTATAATCCAATAACCTAAACTAGCTTAAACCAAGGGTGAACTGGTTGAGTGTCTCTAATTTGTATTCACAATACTTTAACAAACCTGATGGCATTAAATGGAATGCTTTGTAGCATGAGAAAAAAACCCAAACCAGCCTGCCCATTGTTTTACCCGGCAAGAGTCTTTCAATTTCTAAGTAACACCGTATTCTGTAAAAGCACAGGATTTATTTATTTCATGAAGGATACGTGACCAGAAAGGAAAATCTGTTCTTACTGCAGGTGGGAGGGGTTGTTCAGTCAGCGCTTTGAACTCCTTTTTCTGCAGATAAAGGACCGTGCTAATAAAAACAACATATTCAAAGACAAGGTTAAGCCCTGTGCTTAGGCAGCCCGAGAAGCTTTTATTGAGAACCTCATCTCTATAAACACTCAGGAAAAGCAGGAGAGAGGGAATAACACTGGTCCCTCCCAAGTCCGCCACACCAAATGCCTCAATAAAAGCAGGTGCCATCACCTGGGATTTCTTAGTTATTAAATGCTAAGAAAAGCCCTAGCACAAAACGCCAGCAGAAGCTGCTGCTTTAGAGTGTGAGGATATGACCCCAAATGAGTGGTGCAGGCTCTGGAGAGGGTGAGGCAACGTGAGGTGGTGGCTGTTTTCTGGCAGGCTGGTGGCCCTTCACAGCAAGCCACCTGGCATGGCAGGTCCCCCTTTCCTTCCCCACGCTGTCCCTCTTTTCCTCTTCCCCTTCAC
>NW_010397112.1:79869-89467 GCF_000710305.1 Buceros rhinoceros silvestris
AGCTCCCCCGTTCCTTCCCACTCCGGTCGCTCTGTCCATCTCCCTCTCAGAACTGTTACCCTGGGGTCAACAGCAGGCAGCAAAACACATTAAAGACCTGGCAAAAACCTCCTCCTGGGCTGAGGACATGGTCCCCGTAAGGAGTGACCATGCTGAGGGGAGACAGCTGGCTAACGTTCTGGTGCTCCAGAGAGCTGGGCTTGGTTAGACGGGCTCCCTCACCTCAGAGGTTGCAACGTGAAGGCCAGAGCTTTAAATGAGGGGGAGGACTTTGCAAGCTCTCAGTTTCAGCTGTCCGACCTGAGGCACCCTGGAAAGTGCAGAGCAACTATGCTCTGAAGAAAGGGCTTTATAAACACAGCCTCGAATCAGGGGCTTTGAAAGTTAGGCAATCGCAAGAAAAGATGTTTGTAGAAACAAAGTATTTATCAGTTTTCCTCCTGCTCGCCTCTGTGAAACACTGGTGTTACGGAGCATTTTCCCTTCAGTCCTCAGAGCGCTGTAACTGCTCCTCGATGGCCAGCGACGGCTCTTGTGGGTCAAGCGGAGGATTGCTGCGACGTGCTTCTGCCATGAAATAAATCCTTCTTCTCCCTGGTTGGGCTCGACTGCCATCTGTAGATAGTGTATTGTGGAAATAATCAGGTTACAGCTCATGATGAAACAGAAACGACTGGGTCAGGCCCAGCATTGCTGTTATACCGAGAAACATCTCACATCTGTTGGCTATGGCTAACCCAGGAACAACGTGTTGTCCTGCGACTGCTAGAATACCTGACAGTGCTGCAATTCCCCCACACATGGGGGAATTAATAAAAAAAAAACCCAAAGTTTTGAATTTAGACTGCACTTAGAGGCTGGTGACTACCACGTTAGACTGCTGGTATTATATATTTTGCCTCATTTCACTCTGCTTCAGTTCCCTAATTAGTGCTGTTTAAATTCAGAATAAAAGTCCATATGGAAAAACTGTAATTTCATCTACTTTATAAGCCAGCAGGGTTTCCTATGGGCTCCTGTTCAGAGAAGCATTTGGGTGTCAAGGTCTAGGTTTTTTCCTATGCCAGAGATCTATTTATCAGATACATGGAAAGGAACCTCATTTGGGGCAACCTGATGCTTCTTTAAACTTTGAGAGCATCAAACCATAGGGCAGGGGCACATACATCACAGATTTCTTCTATAACTTTAGCGTTTTCTTACATGTTTTACATTTTGTAGAAGAACCTTCTTAGAATTTTGTTTCCATCCTTCCTGACGCATCTTTGCCTCTTACTAACTTTGCCACACTGATTTTGAGCCACCCACTCCAGCCTGCTAAGCTCTCCAAAATGATTTCTACATTTTTCTGACTGTAGTATCGATGTTACCAGCAACTGCCTTGTCATTTAAGCTGCCCTAAAAGAGAGGAAAAGTTCAGCCCCTGAGTAAGCTCTCTGGCTCTCACTCTAATAACTAGTGCCACTAACAAAAACATTTTATATCGTTTTTACTAGAGAATTATAGGAGGAGCACTGGCTTGTGGAGCAGATGTGTAAAGCTGCAGACAGAATAGCATCTGTTTCTTTTTGCCACAAATTGTTCTGTATTGTCCCCTGTTGACTAGGAAATTTAACACACTGTCATTGTACATCACAATTATAATAAAATCCTTGTTAAACAAACACATTATCTGCCTTTTCCTTTTTTTTTTTGCCAATTTTTTTTTTAATAACCAACTGACTTTATTTCCTCTACATCTCTCGCCTCCTCACCCCCTAAATAGATTTTTCTTCTGGCCCCAGTACTCCCTGAAGCTGGTCCAGCTTCAGAAGTCTGATGCTGGTTTTTACAGCAGTCCTGAAAGCGAAACAAGGGAGCTGGGGAAATGTAAGAACCTGCTGCTTTAACTAAATCAAAAAATATTTGGCACTATTTTTTTAACCTAAAAGCTGTTACCTACAAGCAGATGAAAAATGTCACCATTCAGACCAAGATAAAGAATTGAAGAGCAAAGCTCTGTTTCCAAGCTGCAGAAAGTTTCCAGCGGCTTTTAATCTCCAGGCTGGGCTGATGCTCTGCTTTTGCTGTACTTGTGAATGCTCTGCTACCTTGGCTTCTCTGGGTCACTGCAGCCACTCTGGTTTTCAGGCTGCTGAATAAACCAGCTCCCAATTGCTGATAACACACTAAACAAGGATGTCCAAGAACGCATTGCCACTTGTGGGCGAAGACAAGATGATTTTGCTCATTTTCCTAGCTGAGGGAAGAGGCTATGTTAACGTAACACAAATTCCCCAAGGGATCTTGCTTATCTTTCAGAAATATGTGTTTTCTGAGGGATGGGGCCACGCCAGCTGCAGCAACTCTGATTCCTGGTACAGCTGTACAGCGTGGTCTGTGTCTTGGAAAGCAGGAAAGCAAACCTCTGCCTGCTCCATCCTGCACAGACACGGTGCAAACCCCTACAGGATTGCTCGGGGCCATGGCTATACATTGTTCCCAAGAATAGCGTCACCTTCTGCCATCCTTGCAGAGAGGCACTGCCTTGCCACTCAAATATTTGGGTACCATGCCAAGTTGGGAACACAGCTGACGCAGACAATAATGAGGGGAAGCCAATGGGATTATGACTGAAAATCGCATCAGTAATAAAAGTGACAGGAGGAGTTACAAGCCCTTTTAAGGGCTCTGTGTTATTTGCATTTTCTTATGCTGCTTGGAAAACTTAATGAAGTTTAGCTCCTGTCATTAAGATAAAGCAGCTCTGTGGAGGTGCTGTCAGCTGTACTAATTGAAAGTCGGCCTCCAAGCGCTTCAACTTGTCTACACTTGAAAATTAATTCAGTTTGAGGTAGCATATACATTTAAATTGCAGCAGCTCTTCCACCTAAATTAAGATGTTTATTTTGGGATGAGTGCCTTTGAACTTGGATCAAACTGAAACATAGAACAGCTGCTTCTTTGCCCTGTCCTGAACCAAGAGTCTTCTGCATAGGAAGTGATTCAGGGCTGCCTCTTGCTAAGTGTCCCCACGCACAGATGAGCCTTCAGATGGCTGGAAGACAGCAGCCTTCCCTCCTGTATGCTTCTCTCTGCGTTGTGCCTCACCAGCTAGGCCAGAGCTACAAGCAACAGGTGATACATTTCTGCAAACACTAGGCTGAGCTAAATTGATATATAGCTATTAAATTTTGCAGGACTTGCAGCATTTCCGCAAGGCTGCTGTTACAGTATAAAGCCTAAACAAGGAAACGTAAAAGTAAGCATTTTTTAAATATTTTGTAAACAAGCAAGTTTGGAATAGAGGAAAAAGTCTGTGCACATTTAGGAACATTTTTCTTTATGTGCATTGTAGGAATACAATTATCAAGCAGTTCAAGAAATAGCTAGAAAATTAACACTAGGGAATATAACAAAACTGTTACCATCAAGGCATATTCAAGACATTTGGAAACATCAGAGTACCCAAAGAGCAAACAACAAAGTTCTCAGACTTATTTTGTTCCATATCCTGCTCTCCCAGCCACATGTTTAAGACTGAATGCCTTCCTAATTTACTAGCAGAATAGAAACAGCAGCTTAACATCATCGGTGTGGAGAAACACAGCTAAGACAAAGGCCAGAGAGGACATGGAGCAGGGCAACATAACATGGACAGCTTGACCCTCATTGTATACTCTGGATGACATGCGCAGGGTAGAAAGATGCTCTTTAGAAGGAAAGACCGTCCCCACTCAAAGGAACTCATTGCTAGCACAGGCGTCCTCAGAAGAGATTGTTATAAAGACCCAAAGTGTTATTGGTGGGTCTTTGGTATAGCAGCTGTAGAGACTGAACAGCTGAGTCTCACCTAAACTTTGAGAGGTGTCTGCTGCTGTGGGAAATCTTAGAAGCAATTGGATTAGCCAGAAGGTAAAGACTTCAGAATGCCACCAGAAGAGGTAGTGATGTGTGCTGCAGAAGCCCCACCATATGATCAAGTATCAGATAACGCAGTACTCTCTCAGCCTGTCCTCACAGCAGAGGTGTTCCACCCCTCTGATCATTTTTGTGGCCTCAACAGGTCCATGTCCTTCTCATGCTGAGGACTGCAGAGCTGGACACAGTAACAGGTCTCAGCGAAGTGGAGTAGAGGGGGAGAATCACCTCTCTTGACCTGCTGCTGGCCACAAAACCAAACAAACAAGAAGATACTCCCGGTGATCTTCTCCAGATTGCTTTGTAGAGTTCTGACAGAGTATAGCTCCAGGATGGCCTTTAGGTTTTTGGCTTCTCCAGCTGGGAAAGCCAGTGAGATTGTGAGTTATATTCAGGATCTTAAATGAAGAGTCATTCATTACCTGTGGGAGGGAAGATATCATAATGATTCCCTCATCCATTTTAAGCGAAGATTTTGGACGATGTTGAAGGAAAACATTAAATGGAGAGTCATGCCTAGTGAAAAATGTTCTTCATGTGAAGAGGAACAATTTGTCAGTCCTCACACAGGTGTCTGACCAGGTGGAAACAACAGCATTTTTCACCTTCTACATGAAAAAGAAAATCATGAGTGCAGTGTGAATGGAAATGGCCTTTCCTTGCTGTTATGTGCAAAACACTTCAATTATCATCTACTGTCTGCAAAACTGCAGCCTGAATTCCTACTTGGCTGCCATCTATTTCTGGTGGGAGTCCTCCAGCATTTTCTGTTAGAGGTCTGCAATGGATTACACCTGAGCATTTGGCAGACAGTTCAGAGGATGCCACCTTCCTACGACACAAATGGAAACCTCTGCTCTGGAGGGCTGCCCTCCACTCAGCCATTACAGTGCAATATTCCCAAAGCAGTAGAGAGAGATATCAAGTACTAATATAAAAAGCCCTAGCAATACCATAAAAAGACAAAGTACTTCTTATATCCCATTCTTTTCTTTTGCTTTGTCCCTCTCTTCATTTTCTTATGCTTTTCTCAAATAAGATGTTTATTACCCTGGATGGTCTTGTATGGGCGGTGACTGGCAGAACGAGAGGCAGAGGGTGACTACTGGACCTCCAGCGGGTTACTGTGCCGCCAGAAAAGGATCTCATCCTTCTATGAAGCTAGGAAATCTCAGGTGGTGGCTGTCCTTACTCAAAAGGCAGCCAAAAAAGTTTCCCATGTTGAGAAATTAATTGGTGGGGGAGGAACACCACATATTATTGCCCAGAGGAAAACATCCAAGAGGCCCCCTACTGAGGCCAGTACATGTGTGTGTACACATATGTCCAAGTATGTGTGCAAAAACACACAGAGCAGGATCACACAGTTGTTTCCCAACCTGAGCTGAGGGAAAATACATCATGAATTGTCACTGGTCTTACAGCTGGGATGAGGTGTTTCTCCTGCTTGCTTAGAAATGAACTGCTTGGCAGTGGAAATGCTCCACAGCTGGAAGCCGTGAACAAGTTAAAGCAAATAAATGAACCCCAAATTAAGTTTATACTGGAGAATAGTAATTAAAAAAATTCAAACGTCCTTTGAAAGAGTTCTGAAATTGTCTGGTGTCTAAAAGAGCTTTTGGTAGTGCAGCACTTCTCTGCTGCACTACAGAAGTTAAGGAGAGTAAATGAACCCCAAATTAAGTTTATACTGGAGAATAATAATAATTTTAAAAGTTCAAACGTCCTTTGAAAGAGTTCTAAAATTGTCTGGTGTCTAAAAGAGCTTTTGGTAGTGCAGCACTTCTCTGCTGCACTACGGAAGTTAAGGAGAGAAACAGAAACAGTCTTAGACGAAGCAATAAATAATGGACATTTTCAACACATAATTTGCATTTTAATTAAGTGGGCTGGATAAATTAATTCATCCATTATAAAAGAAGAATTTTACTGTCTATATTTTCAGGCTCCCTGCCGTGCTAAGTTAAATGGTATTGAGGCATGGACTACTGGCTTCACAGAAATTGCTACTAAATTAGTTTCCTCCCAATTATTACCTAGTTCACACTCACAATTTGGAAGCCTAGTGCTGATAGAAAGAATTGTCCCAGGTCCTTGCCACTGTTCATGTTGGTGATGGCGTACAGCTATGATACCCCTTTTGGCTAATATGAAATGTTTTTCAAGGGCTCCTGAAAGGGTTAAATCCGGTAGCCAAGGTTGTTTTGTATTAAAAATCTGGGAAGGCTGAGGGGTGATTTCTTAGTAATGTTATTTGAATTGCTCCCTGGAGAAAATCCCAATAATCTTAAAATGGATGGTTAATGCAATATAAGACAATAGGTTATTAATTATATAGCTTATAGCATCAAGAACTATCTAGAGGAAGATACAAGCCTAGAGACTGCCAGAGTAGCAATATATTACATTGTTCTTAATAATGCATTAACATTGTGTTTTCAACTACACATAAGTTATCTTTTCAAAATCACGCTCAAAAACGCCAAAAGCATTTGAAGAAAATGAAAAGTGGCAGGAGAGGGAACCCATCTCGTAATTCAAATCACGTTCAGGGTAGGGTCACATCCCTCTGCCCACACCTCTTCAGGAAAGATACACCACAGCAAACACAAAGTCCAGCCCAGGCCTCCCAAGAGACACGATATGGGCTAAGGGACAGGATCTGAGCAGCGATGCTTTGACAGGTGTGTGGTTCACCAGCAAAACCTATTGAAATGAGTGACACTCTCTGCCGCTGTCTGGAGAAAACTTGTTTTGGTTGGAAAGCAAGAACAAACAAGTGATGAATGGCTACCTGGCAGCACTGCCTTTTGTTAGTGCAGCTTTAAACACCTCTTCTGGAGTCACAGATAGGAGAGAGAGGCTGGTACCAGGTACCCAAATTCATACAGCCAGGTCAGGATGGATTTTGGGAGAATGGCGATACTCTCCCAGAAGAGCTATGTTGTAAAGCAAGTGTGCCTGCAGCTCACACTTTTCTGAGCTTTGTGCCCCACATCCTGGTCTACCTCCTTCCTCCCCCCATGGGAACATAACACATTCCACCATTGCTTTTTTTTTTCCTCCTTTAATTTCTTCATAATGAATAAAAAAAATAAGAATTATGGCAGTCCTTGTGGTGCCAGAACATTACTCCATTCTTGCCCTGCAGTGAGCAGGGACATCTTCTGCTCTCCACTTGGACTGTAACTGGTGTGAAGAGGAGGAAGGCAGAAAACAGGAGGGCAATAGCTCAGCACCACACTTCTTGTAACGGGACTATCTATGATCCATAATCTGGAGAGCTCCAGCACCAAGAGTCAACAGAAAGAATTAAACTCTCTCTTTAGAATGCTGTGACAAAACAAGCTGCATGAATCAATGCCTACTAAAGTTACCCAAATAGTTTCCACTGTCCTTCCTCACTGTCAATCGATTTCTTCCATGCAGAAAGGAAACCACGTTGCAGCCAAAAATCGTGTTGTTACAGAAAGTCCAGAGGGAGTGTCTCCTTCCCTGTCTGCTGATGACACTGAGAAGATGGGACCAGGCTTTGTGACAGTCTGTCCTTGCTGCCTCTGCCACTTCAATACCAAAGAGGATATCGCGTATATGTTTTTTCAGCATTAAACATAGGAGACAAGATGTCTTGTCCTATAAGTCACTTCCTTCAAGACCTAAATCTGTTTACAGAATCGCTAAGGTTTCTTCTCTTGCTTTTAGTTCCAGAGGAGATTAAAAAAATTACATCTAAACAGAGTGAATTTGAACACCATAACCGTGACTTAAAATATTGATTTTCTTATTAGTGGAAGGTGAAAAGCACAAAGCATCCACCGCAAGGATAGACTGACATCCCCTAGGCCAGTTAACGCCCTGAACCTCACAAGGAAACTTGTAAAGGTATTCACTGAGTGAGGAGCACAGAAATTACCTGGGTGAATACCATTAATCTACCTGAAACGACTGGCAAATGATTGACTCTAGCAATAACCGTCTTTAAATGAAGAGCGCACCTGGGTGGAAAAGGAGCGGAGCAGTTTGCCACTAAAGGGAGTGTCGCCTTCCCAGCCAGAGACTGATGGAGATAAGAGGGATGTTTAGACACAGCACAGCCACAAGTCTGCATTTTTAAACTTAGCGAGCTGATACAAATCAGCGAGCCCTTTAGGGAAGTGTTCTCAATGGGCAATCCAGTATCAAAGATCAGAAAAGATAGAAGTATCTCACCAATCACAATTATGAAGACATGCTTCCTTCAAGACTCGTTCAACTTTTCAAACATTCAATATATAACATACATTATTTATACATTCCTTGAGCCTTCTAACCGCAAGAAAAAATTCCGCGTTTCTTAAGCTATTTTGAGAAAGGTATTTTCCTTCCATATCAAAAGCATTTTAGAAAATTAATTCTGTATCTCTGAAAAGGTCATTTATTCTGGATGAGTGACGGGTGCCATAAACTTGCTTGTATGTCACTCGTATGTCAGTTCAGCTCAACTGAGCACAAAGCAGATCAATTCAGCCTGGTCAAGTATAATTACCTGCTGGAGCAGGATACATCGCTTTGCTTTTATTGTTATTTACAATGCCACAGAAGTACTAAATTCACAGCAATTTAGATTAGCATGAGGTTGCACACAGCTCTTCCTTCTCCTGGAGTTTATGACATGATCATTATAGTATAATAATTTTATTATTATCCATGATAGCAATTAACTGCCAATTATGAACGAACAAATCATGAGGTCTAAATTTAAGTTGAAGGGAAAAAAGGCTCAAGGGGGTGTGTTTCTGCATGTGCTCACGGGACTTGAATCTGGGGCCTTAGCTCCTCTTCCTATTGCCTTAAAATTGTAACTTTTTAAACTTTATACAGAATACACGTATTCTGGGTGAAATGTTTCACCAGCTCTAATCACCCAGGGTTAAAAAAATGTTCAGCCCTCACTGCTACACTGTAAGCATCACTTTAAAGGACTTAAAAGTTGCACCATATAAAATTATGGATGAAATATATGTCTTTGCTTATAAATTTTTGTTGTTCATCATTCTCTCATTAAACAATTTAATAGAAAATTATATATACTTCCCAATAATCTGATGTACTATAATAGGAGCTGATTAACAGTATTCTAGATGTGGTTTTTCTCTCTACTTTCTGGTATTGTATAGTTTGGGGAATACTGGGTATTTTAACCCGGATGGTTTTTAATCTGTTTGATAAAATGAAAACAGCAAATGCTTGTGAATGCGTTCAATACAAAAATCGATCCAATACGTATTTATGTACTTCTAACGTGACAATAAAACTCAGATAAAAGAGAAAGGTTATAGACTACAAAATGATTGAAAGCAACCAGCCAAAAACTTCAGACAAATTAGGCTAATATTTTCAATACATACACAACTGGAGTTGTAGAGCGCAGTAAGGTCTCCCCTCAGCCTCCTTTTCTCCAGGCTAAACAACCCCAGTTCCCTCAGCCGCTCATTGCACTTGTGCTCTAGACCCTTCACCAGCTTCACTGCCCTTCTCTAGACACACTTCAACATCTCAGTGTCCTTCCTGAAGCGAGGGGCCAAAACTGGTCACAGTATTCAAGGTGCAGCCTCCCCAGTGCCTAGTACAGGGGGTCAATCACTGCCCTACTCCTGCTGGCCACACTATTGCTGATACAAGCCAGGATGCCATGGGCCTTCTTGGCCACCTGGGGACA
>NW_010397112.1:89843-90426 GCF_000710305.1 Buceros rhinoceros silvestris
CCCGGAGGAACCCCTCTTGTGACCAGCTGCCAACTGGACCGAACTCCATCCCCCACCGCTCTCGGGGCCCAGCCATCCAACCAGTTTTTTATCCAGCGAGGAGTGCAGTTGAAGTAACTGATCATTACAGGGGAACTTGGAGCACCCCTGCACAGGTAAAGTGCCTACCCGTCTATAGTGTAACTGTGTGGTTACACAGTAATGCTTTTATGTCAGTTTTATTTTTGTATGTGATGGAGGAAGTGTTGTAGTTTAATAAAATGAAAATTATGATTTAATAAGAAAAAAATAATTAAAAATACAGATAAATCACAAAGACAAGAAACACTGCAGAATACCATTGTTAAAAATTAAGAAGGCTGACCATGTCGGACTCATTGCTACACTCCCCAGCAGGGAAATTTGACAGCGCGCATCAGACTACAATTTCCCTGACATCCTTCCAGAGCATCAGAAGCTACCAGGATTCCCAAGGAGTTCTCTAATCATATAACTTGCCTGGATGTTATTCAGCATAAAACATGTTTAAAGAACAAAGAATTGAATTCTATACAATGCAGAATGCAATTTGTCTTGTTTTGTA
>NW_010397112.1:90583-98898 GCF_000710305.1 Buceros rhinoceros silvestris
AGTGTAGTCAAAATCAATCTGCACCTCCATTCATCGTGCCTCGGGGATGAATGGATGCAGCCTTTGTATCACATCCATGAGAGCTGCTTCCATTATTCTCCAATTCCCCCAAACCAAGTATAATTCAATTGATTTTCTCTACGCTGTTGAGAAGGTTACGAGGGACAAAGCTGGGCAAAATGAGAGGAGGCAGCACCCTCCCATAGAGCTCTGAAAGCTCTAGGAATGGGGGGCAACGGGAGTTGCTCGAGGATGCTCACAGGCAGGGGGCCTTGGAGGCTGGGGGCTGCGAAGACCTGTCTTTCTAAAACGCTGGCACCACTCATGCCAAAGGAATTGTGCTTTTGGTGTTACAGTCTTTGCCCAGCTATCACAACAGTGATCCCCTGTACTTCCTGATCATTTAATTGACATGATGCGTCGTGGACTTCTTCAAGAACTTGTTTCTTGTTTTACTCACCATTAGGTGTTTGTAAACTACAAAGAGCTCTTGTGTGACCCCTGGATTCTCATAATTTTACCTTATTTACTGCAAACATTGAACATCATCTTTAATACAATTTTACCATCAGAACGAATGGGTTCACCAGAAAATTTCAAGCTATGGGGAAAACACCAGTTTTGATTATTTTTCTATCAAGAGAATAAGATGAAAAAATAACATTTTCAAGTCCAGACTTTGAAATGAAGCATCTTCAAATCTAATACTACTGCACTGTGGGGGAAAAAAGATCCCACACCAAACACTTCCTGTTCTTATGAATTGTGATGTTTCACTGTTTACATCTCAGCATTTATTGTGCATGGGACAAAACACAAACATTCATAGGAACATAACCATACAGTCAATTACGATTTTGTGGATAAGAACTATGTGTTCCCAAATATACTGCCTATTCAGTCACAGTATAAGAATAGAAAAGCGTCATTGCCTGCCTTTCTCAGAATTTTATGTAAGCTGTTACAAAATTCCTAAAGCTTTTTAATTAAAATATTTCCTAAATATAGTGAGCACCAAGAGGCAGAAATACCATTGACTGGAGAACGTATTGACTGAACAATTTCATCAAAAATCTAGCTGAACATCACAACCATTTCTGCAATAGATTCTTTTAGCTGTTCAGTGCCATGATCTGCAAAGCTTAAGGGATTTCACCTCCAACATCTACAGGTAGAGCTACTCACATATAGACTTTCGGCCTGGAACTCAGTTTAAAAAACTCAAAAAAATTTAGATCACGTAATTTAGGTTGTATCCCACCAATTGAACACAACAATGGCCTTCAATCTAGCTTCTTCATTCCTTAAAAGAAGCTTTATACCGTGGATGACATTTTTGCCTAGTAAGCACATATGGATTTATTCTAGTTTACTCAAGCTTTGCAATCAAAGCTGGAAACCATGATATTCCTCAGGATGCAACTTTGGGTTTCCTTCTTCCCTTCTGAAAATGGAATTCGAGCTGGAACAAAATGCCTTAGAAGTTACTTGCTAAGGGAAAAAAGGATCATAGCTCATCAGGCACATAGGCCAATATCCTTCTGACATTTCATTCATATCTTCCTTTTTCTCCCTTTGTGATACCAGTTACCCTTCACAGGCTCAAATTAAACTAGACCTGATGGACTCCTAGTCTGATGCTGATGAGAGCACAAATGCTCCAGTCTCAGGGCAGCCTTCTCCTGCTGAGCAAAAGATTCTGAAAAACATATGGAGGGTGCACTGGGTGTTAGAAGCCAAAACTCAGCCTCTTCATTTTCCATACTGGTTTTCAAACTTTTCTAATTCTGTATTTCTGCAAATATTTTTTTTCCCAACAGAAACTCCAGCTTGGGGGTGTGTGTGAAAAGATGATATAAGATTTCACAGGTGTTCATGAAATAATTTTACAGATGATATTGGAAAGAAACCATATGTTTCTTAGATGTTTTGAAGAGTTCCTCTCTCCATACTTTTCCAGCAGTGGTAGGGCTCATTATTTGTGTGCCACCTCCCATCTGGATTTTAAGAAGTCTGAGTTCAACATTTTATAATCTTTTAATGAAGAAGAAGTGAATGGTAGCCTGAGCACTCCTGTGAAAGGGCACTAGTAAGGAGTCAGAGGCACTGCCGTCCAAACCGCGGAGAGGGGAGGAGACAGGTGTCACCACAGGTACCCTACCTACAGATCTCCCCCCAAAACTTGCCTCCTTCAGACAAATAACATGCAATGAGGCAAGGGCTAATTTCACAATTACCTACATATTTTGAGTCATAATTAGCTGCACTATATATACTTCACTATAAAACAGTTATGAAGAGAGTAAATGCCAGGGACTGCCATCTGCTCCCTAAGCTGTAATTAACTGCCTGATTACGAAATACATATATATTTATCTAATTAGTTTTAACAGTGCTGCTTTTGCTGGCACAGCACCAAAAATAAGGTGAAGAAGTGGGTCCTGTTGCTTGATGGAGAGAAGCTGCTCCAGAGGCCAGCACGGCCCTGGTGGGCATGAAAGAAGGGTTCAAAAGGGCAGCCAAAACAGGGAGCTGCTGCCCACCAGGGGTTCTGCAAGACAATACCCAGGGCACTGCTAAGCCAGCCCGTCCGCCCGTCCCATCATGAGGCACGATGCAAAGCTTGACTTGGATCTCAGGCAAAACTCATGGTACTGTGGGTGACAGTAAATGGTGAGAAACCAGGACAACGTGGTGTGCAGACAGGCACAGCTGTGCCCCACCATGCACGGGCACTAACCAAATGCTGCTTCTTGAAACAGTTCGATATTACTGATTATTTGAACTCATATAATTCTATTGGCCACATAGTCCAGAAAGACTTTCTATGGAGATTAGGATACTTAGTTATTTTATTCAGGAAAAAAAAAAAATCCTTAATATATTTTTTCCTAGTTCTCCCTGTAGTACAACCAGCGTTACATCCGCTATTAATTTCTGAGTGAGTAGCATTAATGCTTTGCCACAGGACAGATTTTGCCATAAATTCCACATTTTGATTGCAACTCAGACACTTCCTGCAGGATAAATAGATTTAAGGCCGGATTTTAAAAGTATTTCAGATGCTGAAGGGTACATTTGACATCGATTTCTGGGGAAGCAGGGAATTCAAATGCATCATAATCCAGTTGTTCAGCCCAACCCCACTGAATCACTCACTGAGTTTCCACAGGCTACAAGCTGGCTGAATTTTAACTGTAAATTAGGAAGCACTGTCATTACGGTAAGCATGGTACCTCTCCTACCAGTCTACAGATGGAAAGTCTCCACCGAAGGAACAGAAGAGATGGCCCACAACTTCCCCATCCCTCTTCACACGCTTTGTGATTTTGCAGTATTGGGATTTCTGCTGCATACCAACAGCACACATCATTTACACCTCCGCTGGATCTTTGGCATCTCTGTGTTTTACAGCCTGTGCTTCCTTCCTGGAAGCAGCAAGGCTCATCCACGAGTTAGGAAGTTAATGTGAAGCCCTCTCAGATACACTGCTGGAGCTCTGGGCTTTTCTGTGCATATCTCGAAGCAGACCTTTGGTAACTGGTGTTTATTCCCACAGGGGAACACCCACGCACTGTACCAAAGTGCCGTAGCACCTTGCAGACTTTCCACAGCCCTCCCTGACCACGGCCGGGATCCCTGCCCAGCTCTGCTTCAATGCCAGGGATTACAGCTGCTGCCCCCATGCACCACCATGATGATGCCATCGGGAACCATCACCTGCTCACGTGTCAGACAAGAGAAGAGTTCATCAACTCAGGCAATGATTTCACCAAATCCATCATCGAAGCCTGTTAAATGAAGTGTGACAGGCTCGTTCTCACTTAATGCCCGCAGTGGTGCCAGATGACAGCAGTGACACTGATGTGACTATCCCTCAGCAGGGCAGGTACATTAATTTAGTGACACATACGCCTGTCCCTGTTTTTCAGCTTTCCCCTTCGCTGCTGCCCCCCAAGGATAACTAGCTGTGGATGCCATTTCTTCCAACCTGCAGCATTAGAAAAGAAATTTAAAAATATCCTCAGAAGTCCCTTTATTTCAGCAGATGGGCTGAAATTCCCTGAGACCCAGAGAGCCTGCATAGCCACATCTTTGCATGTTGCCGAAGGTGGAAAACTCTGACTTCAATTCCCTTGCTTTTCCGGGGATCTGAAGTCTGGATGAAATATTATTGCTCCGGTATTGGGATTACATGCTGTACAAAACTGGCTATATTGCAAATGACAAGTGGGAGGACACAGAGGTCACAGCTCTTTTCTGAAGGAGATGAGTAACTGCAATTTTTCAAATGGGTCCGATAAAAATTAAGACAGCCCTTTTCAGAGCCTGTTTCTTGAATGCTGCTCACTACCTCTCTCAGCCTTATAACTAGACAACAACTGCTTGAGTAACAGAATACAAATTTCTGTTGTTCCAGTAAATAACCTGGAACAGGCTTAATTCTCACCTCTCCTGCAGAACCCACCAGCAGCAAGTCAAACAAGACAGTTTTATCCCATAAGACATGTAGCCAGCTAAAATAATTTAATTACAGAGAAACAGTGCCATCACTCTGGGCCCGCATCTCTGCTGAGAAGCACGTGGTGCCCTGTTCTTTTGGCCACAAGCATCCTGCTCCCCATTCTTATCTTTATTCATGAAATTAGGATCCGATTCTGTAAGACCATTAGCTAAAGGAGCTTTACTGCTCTAATAGCTTTGCTCCTATGGGTCCTTACATCTGAATCCTGATGGCCTCTCTCCAGAAAAGCACTGAAGTATATCACCCTGTAGTCAAGGGAACATCCTCTTTGTGCTTCATGGGAACTTCTCACACACTGGAATTCACAAATGCACTGTCAAATCAGTGCCTCCCACTTTCTGTCCAAACAACAATATTGGGCTCCTTAACTGTAAGCAAAACCAGGCAGATACTGCATGTCGTTTGTTGGAGCAATTTGAATGTTCTGTGAAAACAATTATCAGCATTTCTTACAACACCCCTCCCCCCAAACCAAACAAACATCAATTATTAAAAACATCCTCCCTCTTCAGAAACACAGTTCTGGCCCCACGACAACAGATGTTTCACTTTATCAGGATCAAGGATACACGGGTCTCTCCTCATACTTGGTATTAGACGGATGTTCAAGTGACAGGACCACTCTTCACAATCATCTTAAATAATAAAATTGAAGAAAACACCTCAGATGGAACTAGAAGGATCATTTCCCCTCTTAATTTCTATTTTATCATAGATTTCAATTATGCTGGCCACCAAAGCATGAAGAATTCGCACATTTCTTGCTGCTGCCTCTGTAAAGAAGCAGAGCCAAAGCTGCGTGTTCCCTTGATCCCAACAGCCAAGCTCTCGCAGCTGTGCAAAATGCTTGGGCTTCCTCTGCACACTGTGGCTTTGAGTTGCTTTTCTTTCTCTGCCAGATTGGATGGAGTCCTCCCCTCTGCCTCCACCTACTCATTTCGCCATGTGACGTACGAACAATTATCTGCCTTATGAAACCATGTTACCTCCAGCAAGGCCAGAAATTTCTCAGAGTGGTAACAAATATTAAACATTCTCATTTGCCTCTTTTGAAGCAGATCCAAGCATACATTTCCCTCGGGAGATCAACCAACCCTCCATCTCTACGCACACCTCAAACACTCAGCTTCCTCCCAGACTTGAGATTTTTTACTGTAATCCATTGCTAAGTTTCATTTTCACATTTTCCAGGGTTCTGTAAAGAGAACCCAGAGAAGGTAAAAGCACCAACATTTAGATGACCAGAGCAGTGACAAACTAATGATACATCAATTATGACAAACTAGGAGCTTTGTCACGACCAGAAAGAGCCCGCTGTGAAGGCAAGAGCAAATGCTTCTTCCACCCTTGACTGCCAAAGAGGGAGAGAGCTCCTGCACCGAGCAAACACCATCCAACTCCCTGCCGCAGGCCTGCTGTGATTTTTAACTGTTTTTTTGTCACCTTCTTAATGCAGAAGCTGGCTTCTTGACAGTGGGCAATGAGTGTCTAAATGTTCTCAGAGAGCTCTCCTAGCAAGGCTTTTTCCTTAGTCAAAGATTGCATGACAGCGTGATGCCTTTACCTGTCAGCATCCCTGACACCAAACACTTTTCTCACTGATCGAGCACTTCTCCAGCAAGACGTAACCAGGGGCCAAGCAGCTCTGATCTATGTACAGGTAGCCTTGAAACATGGCTTAGTAAAAAGCACTCCACTCTAAGTTTCTCAGGAGCTGTGGAATAAATTTGGTGCAGTATTTTATCCCCCAAACCTATTAATGAGGCACAGTTAAAGCTGAGACATTCTCTGGAGCAAGACCGCCAAACCACAGCAGGTTCAGTTGCTTGAAGCTGTGCTGACAGGAGGGTGTCACACAACATGGTAGAGACATCAAAACTCTTGCTGGGAAGCTGTGATTATTCCTAAAACTCTGGGATAAAAGCTAAAACTAGAAATAACAGACTAAAATTTGTTGCCCTTCCTCCGCAGTTACAATGGAAAGACTGGGCAAGTACAGCAGCCTTTGTGCTGTTGAAGCTCAGCACCACATAAATTTCTTTTAGACCCTTGTAAAGTGGCTCAGGGCTCAGTAGGAGGAAGGGGAAAGTGTTTTTGATGGCTGGGGCAGAGAGGCTGGTGGGAGGCCAGCTACTGCTGAGCAATTCCATCAGTACTACCACTGCAATAAAATAGGTAGCACAGCAGCAAGAATTAGCTGAGATTTGTGTCTCTAGCAAGTGAAAAGCTTTGCCTGAAGAAGAGAGGTTCTCCCTTTACATCGTACCAATTTTGTAGAATTGCTGCTCTTATCTTTTCTTCCCTCTTCAATTGGTGTCCCTCTGTGCTGCTTTGAGCTTAAGCCTCCACACTTGGCTACCGGTAATTTTGTAAAGATTTTAGGAACTCATTCCCATGAGAAATGGTGAAAGCACGTCATCTTCATCTAAATTTAGAAACCTGGAACAAACCCCCAAAATACCCCAAATACATGTGGCCAAATAAGAGCGTTAGAAAAAAAAAATCCAGGCAGATCTACAGGTAAAGTCCTCACTGTAACCAGAGTCACACATACCGAATTAAGAGATAGTTTACTGAAAAGATTGGATTTTGTATTTTCATTATCCCATAAGAGGAAAAATACAGGCTATGGACCCTCAGCACTAGGTGAGCACTGACTGGGAAGAAGTCACCTTCATGCACAAGGCCAGTTATCTTCTTCATCCAAAGGGAGAGAAAGTCCTGACATCTTTTGGAGGACAGAGCCCGCTGCAGGTACAACCTTCCTATTTATAGCAGAGAACAGGCCAAGGCAGATATATCTGTCTTTGGTCCCCTGATGTTTTTCTGCATAACAATGGAAATCAAGGTGTTTTACTCAGACAGGCTTTTTTATGGGTTTCATCTGCAGACAGCTGAAGGACTTTACCAATTCTGTCAAGCACCACCATTCATCCATGCTAGTTCGTGCACTGAGTTTCTATCAAGTTACAACACGCTCTTTTCAGAAATGAAGTTATTGCAGCTATACAACCAAAAATTATGATATCATCTCTCTAACAACCTCTATTCGATATTTTTTCCTGGACCACTGCAGCTTGCTTATCCTAAATTCTGTTTTAATGAAAACTGCTAATAACTCCCCAGATACAGCTGACAAAGTGATGAGCAACAGCTCCCTCCACAACAGCAACAAAGAATGTTGTAAGCTGGGGACATCAAGGGAGGGCTTTTAATATCAGTATTTGAACAGCATTTAAGATCAAGGTCTTTCTCAAACATCCTCACCAAATCAGGAGCTACAAGACTCGTACCTTTCCTGCTCAAAGAGGGTGCCTGTGTGTCATAATGGGCAGGTTGCATGTTTTACAGGATCCCTTTTGTTGTTAGATAATGAAATTTGTTTCTTTAGACGAGTTGTTAAAACAAGTTCTCCATAGAATTTGAACAGGGCTGGAGACAATTTCAGGAAAAGCACAGCATTCATGCTGGCTGTGGAAAGGGCACAGCACGTAAAGCAGCCATCTGCAGTGCTTTATCTCCTCGTCAAATCTGTAAACCAAAGGACTGTATTTTAGAAAAGGATTGTTTGAGAAAGGGTTGCACCTCAGGAAACTCAGCTGTGCTACTCATAAAGATGCAGTGGTTTGGTTTTGGTTTGGGTTTTTTTTTTTTTCCCAGAGTGGATTTTCTGCAGAAATCTTGTGTGTTTTTACCAATGACCTTTCTTGTGCAAACCAAAAATCTCCTAACAATACCCAAGCGTTTAGTCTTTGAAGTAGTGAAAATGGAGATATTCCTAATTCCTGCT
>NW_010397112.1:99025-102543 GCF_000710305.1 Buceros rhinoceros silvestris
TCCTGCTGGTTGGTTGTCCTCACTGTCCCAAAACTCAGACAGCCCAAGCTCGCTGGTAGCTGTCTGGGAGTGCTGCTGAGCCTTGATGTAAGGTCAGCTATGGGGATACTCTGATCCATGATGAGACAGTGCTGAGGCTTTGTTGTCCTTCCCAACACAGGTAACTTGGTGGTCTCTAGATCCAGTGGGAAATTTCTCATTCACACGGGTTTCTCCTCCAAAAAAGTGCACTCAACAGAAATAACCTCTGGGAACTAATTGTGGGGTTTTTTTTTTTTGAGTCACTTTAATCTTAGCACCTAAACAATCTGACGGAGTAAAAAAGCTACAATAAATTGAAAACACACTGGTTTTTGTCTTTGAAAAACTTCATCATTTTCATCTTTGTCTGCCTTACTTCAGGGCAAAACAGAAGGTCAACATCTATAAATTTCTTCAAGGAGAGAAACTCTTTTCTCAGCTGTCTCTTTATGCCATCATGTTCCAAAAGCTACAGGTTAAACAAAGTTCAGTGACCTGTGTAACCAGAAGGTATAACTTAGAGAATATGAGACTACTCTGCGCTGTATCTGTAAATGCAGAACCTGATTCTTTCTGCCAGCAAGACAAGCGCCGTTTCACATCTCTTCTTGCCCATGAAATAGCTACGTTCCCATGGAGGCAACAGCCAGTCTTCCTTCCAAACCTTGTGCAAAGGTGGAAGCATCATCCCTCTAGGGCTGGAGAGGTATGACCCCCAAACGACTCCCACCAGCATGCACCAGCTCTGTCACTGTAGTCCAGGTTTCCCGGTTTGACCTCAAGAACAACTCGTCCAAGGTGACTACACAAGCCACTTCCTCACACTGCAAAAGTACTTCCCATGAAATACACAGAAATCTGCCGGGTCAAAAGCACAACCTCCAGTCCAGAAAGACCATGTCAAGAGCATGCAGGGCGCACACCAGCACACACGCCACACTTCTACCACCTCTGAGCAGAGCATCAGGTGTGGAAACAAGGTGGGAGAAAAGAAAAAAGGTGGGAGAAAGTGGTTATTCTGGGATGCACAGCTTGCATTTCGCCCAGGGTCCTCCAGCAGCGTGCACTATTCACAGGCAGCAGCTTTGCCAGAAGCTAGTGGAGCCAGCTCCTAAACACAGCTTTTCATTTGTAAAGCACCCCTCATCAGTCAGGACAGCTGCACAGCTGATCTTTCTACTTGAGCCATCCCCAGGATACATGCATACGATGCTGCCTTGCAGTTGGAGGCAAGTAGTTGCAGGCGATTTCTTGCTGTCCTGCAGAGGCTGGCACGGGCAAAGAGAGCATCCAGCGCATCCAATGCAAGCAAGGGACACTGAGCCCAGCCTGTGAATGGCTCCTAGCTGCCGCAAGGCTCGACCACTTGAAAACTCGGTTGTGGAGGATGGTATCTCAATCTGCTTCCGAAGGGAAAGACCCTACTCAGCACAGAGATCCAGCACAGAGTATCACTAGGCTTCATCCAGTTGTGCAAGATGGGTCCAACCAGCCTGTGCATCTCTGCTCTTGCAACATTCAGCCAATGTGCTGACAGCTGGGATTGAATCCCTACCCATGAAAGGCATTTTTGGGTCCTTTCTGGCCTTTGGAAAAGGACCATCTCAGAGAACCTCTGCGTTTGGAGAGCGCTGGTGGAAGCAGGCACATCTTTGCTCTCCTCCAGCTTGCAGCAAGGCACATCAAGGGTCTGACCCTCAGACAGAGGTCTTGTGGTCTGTGGCTGGCAGAACTGGAGGCAAAAGCAGCCTTTCATTTGTAAAATTAGATCTGCCTGCAATGCAATCAAGCACTACGGCTCCTGAAAAAAGGATGGAGGTGTGGTGACATACCTCCTCTACACATGCACAGTCCCAGTATGGGTTTTCACATAGAAATGGCAAACACAGGACAGATTTATTAATTCTCATTCTTTTAAACTACCCTGAAGACCAGAATGAAGCCCTGCCCTTACTCTAAAGGACAAACACACCACCTCCACAAGCACTTGTTCCAAGTTGTGATCATCTGGTGATGAGCACATCACACGGGTGGGAATCCTATCGTGGCTTCTGTTAGCAGCATATAATAACCCTTTAAACTGTCATACAGTTACCAAAGCAAAGTCTTCAAAAGAAACTCAATGCCAGAATTATGATGGCTCAGAAAGGGTTTAGCTCACTCAAACCCAGCAATTTGTAATTATATCATCCCTTGGTGATTACATCCCAGCGAAGACATGCCAGCACCTCCATCCTCAGCCCCGCAGGCACAGCAGGATTAGGCAATGCCATACAGTTCCCTCTGCTCTCTGCGTCCAGCTGCTGCAGTGCTGTTCCTCTGGGCCATCCTGTTTCCATCTTCTGTGTTCACCCTCTGCTTGCTGCCCTGTCCTCACCCAGGAAAATAAATTCCTCTTGCAAGCAGTTTATTACACAGACTGTGCTCTCTTACCCTTCTTGTGCTCCCCAAGACAGCAAGGATTATCTCCAAAGAGCTCAGCCTGAGGCGGGTTTTGGGCATGGAAAATGTCAGGTCAGACATGGAGAGCTAGAAGCAGCGGTGAAGTCCAGGGTAGAGGCAAGTAACTCCCACCTCAGTCAGGCAGTATCAAGTTCAGCTACTTGCATGAACTAAGAAATATGGGAAGGAAATTTGCTTGTTTGACCAAACTGTCATTTTGCAGTTGGTTTGAGAGCACCAAATTGAATTTTAAAATGCTGCTATGAGAAAGGTTAAAAAAAAACAAAATAAATTTGAGTAGATTTAGCCATCAGGGCTACTTTAGTTTTCCCCGGGCCAGCTCACGCTCTCCTCAGAGTCAGTGTAGATCAAAAGAATAATTTATAAGCTCTAATGAGGATATTGATTTGTAAGGTCCCTTCTGTTCATGTGAGAGTGGAGGGTGGTGAGAGGGGAAAGAGCCCTGCGGGCTGCAGCCAGAGCCTTGTTAGACATTATAAACATTCATGAGGTACAGAGAGCCTCTGTTGGCATGGAGAAGGTGCACGATGCAGCCAGCCTGGGCAGCGGTCTTGCCTCTCGCAGCCCCTGCTCCCAGCAAGGGTAGACATCAGTGTTTCCAAACAACTCACCATCTAATTTGTACTTAGCAAAAGAGCCATCCTGTAACAGAAATCATCAAGCAATTAACATGCAACACTTCAGCAAGACTCTCCGTTGCTTGTTGTTGAACTATCTTCAACGCCATTAATGAGAGCTAATTAAATCAATCAAGCTACCACCATACTCAAACATGACTGTAGTTACTGAACCTGTATCAGATCGGAAGCGTTTTCTCAGGCGCTGTAAATATCAAGATGCACATTTATCATGCTGTCCTTCCAGCATACATCTGTTCTCACTGCTGCGTGTTTCATTTATCATATGTTGTCACCGTCCCTACCCCCAATACATCTAGGTGACAATTAATTCTTCCCCGAGCAGCTCAAGCGCATCGTACTGAATAATCTCTATCTTAATATCTACCCACAAGCTTTCCTTGTAGGGGAGCAGGA
>NW_010397112.1:102645-107594 GCF_000710305.1 Buceros rhinoceros silvestris
TACCCAAAAGCTTTCCTTGCAGGCGAGCAGAAATGCTCAGCCACGTCTCCTAAATTACGTGACTATGACCGTAACCTCTCCGCTTCTGTATTGTGAGTTATTAAAACCTCGAACCACCTCCACGCACTCAGTTATTTTTCAGGGGAAGTGATGGAGGTTTTGACTCCCTTCTCCCTCCTCCCAGGGCTTGGCAGGAGATTTGCAGCATGAATCAACAAAATAAACACTTCTGAGAGCGTTTTGAGGAAAACCCTTCAAGGGGGTAATTGCTGTGGACCCCCAAATTATTTTTACCATTTATGTGTATTCAAATAACAGATTTATCTCAGTATTTTCAGCACTAAGCAATGGCATTTCTGCTATATGACCAGCCCACGTGCCTACCATTCTGTTACCGCGAGCTTGCAGGGGGATGATAGTCTTTTTCTGAACAGGAGCATCATCTCTCATTATGTTATAACACTTGGTCTCTATTTATATTTCCACTCTGTCTGGCTAACTCTCCTTTTTATTTACAAATCAGCTATATTAATGCACTTTAATTTCAACACTGGTTGTTTATTTTAGAGATAAATCAGTTAGCAAAAGGAAGAAACCACCCTAACAGAAAGCAGCGCTGGCTCTGACACCATATATACGTATGTCTTTACTTAACAGTGAACTTAAAATTAGTGGGGTTTTTACTTCACAAACGTATCTGGTGGCATTTCCCATGTTTTAGTTGTAAAAATACCAATTCACAGGTCAGAGAGAGAATGGCTAATTGATGCAGTACTAATTTCTTGGGCACCCCTTGACCATGGAATTGCATCCCCTGCCCTGTCACTGTGGAGATGAGAGATGAGGTGAAGCCCCTGCACGTGTCCCAGACAAAAGGATGTGGGGTCCTGTGAATAGTCCTACCCCAAAACACCAAACAAAAGCAATTAGAGGAATAACACCTTTTTAAAGGTAACTGCAGCAAGTCACAAGCCAGAGATTTCATCAAGGGGCATATTTGCCTAGAAGAATTCGCTCTCCACAGCCACATGAGGAATAATGACTGTATAATCCTCATACCTTGATTTCACTGAACTCGGTGCCCTGGGCAAAAGGAAAGTAATGCTTCAAATAAACAGCCTTACACTGCTGAGAGACAGACTCCAGCTGAGCAGCAGACTGGTTCTTACCCCTCTGTCTAAAACGCTTTCCAGAGCCTCGTCTGAACACAGCCAAAGACACACTAGGAATATTAATTTGGGTCATTATTATTAATTATTATAGTTGTATATAAGCTCCCAGCAGAGATTACTGCGGGGGGATCCCTTTTCGCCCATTGCCCAGGTGTAGAAGGACCCGAGCCGTGAAATCAAGGCTTCCTGATGGCAGCAGAGAGGAGAGTGTATCATTAAGCCTCACCATACAGAAAATCATGCAGCGTTTTCAGCCTCTGTGCCCTCTCTGGGTACAAAACCCCAAAGTTTCCTTTCTTCCTCCAAACCCAGTTTCTTCTCTCACCAAGCAAAGAAAGCTGAAGGTGCTGCAGAGGAGACAAGCAGAGTGTGTACTTGCTTTAGCACTGCCAGCCACAGAGCTGCAGCTCAGTCTGCCCTAGGAAAGCATTCAGGACAGCTGCTCATGAACTAGAAAAATCTCAACGAAAAGGTGGAAAAAAACAACGCATTTGCAATATTTGATTTTTGCATTTTGTTGGCACCCTCCTTCCAATGTCTGAATTTTTTTTTGCCAGACACCCATTTTCTATCATGCAAATCACACAGGGTAAAAAATGTCACCCTTTTCAGTGATGATCACAGAGACACGGTGTCTGAAAACCAAGTCACACGTAGTGCTACATCTCACAGAGAAGCTTCAGTCCTGCCCCCATACTGCATCGATGAACTTGCCAAGCCCTATCACAAGATGCCCCTGCGTCTTTGTGTCCTGCTGCAGCCACGTTAAGGCCACGGCAGGCTTGTTTATCAAATAAATATGTTTGGCTGCACAGGTCTCTCCAACTTCAGAGAGGATCAGTGAAATCCTTTCCTTAGAGGAAAGAGCCTGATGGAATTCTTGGTTTAATCCACATAATATCATTTAGGTGAGTGAATTCATGTGACTAAAAGCATTCTGCCACTTAAAGGCATTTCATCAGGTGCCTATAAATCTGGTGACAAAGCCATTTTTGTCAACAAAATACTCCCTGGCACAGGTACAGAAGTTTGTTTAGCAGTGAGTGAGTACACAGTAAAGGCAGGAATCAGATTCTGGAGATTATGCAGTTATAAAAAGACAAGAAGGAGGGAGAAGTTATCTGTTGGGTGCCAGACTGTGGGTTTACAGCAGTTTACAGGAAAGGAGAGGGTGTTTACAAGGTGACATCGGCTTCCTATGGGCCCTTACCATTAGCGAAAATCAAATCCTGGACACAAAGCCACGGGCCCACTGCACGGGTGTTTGGTTTCCCACTCTGCATTCGATCCTACCATCGGTAGATCTGTTTAAGGTGTTATTTGCAAACTCCTCTGCTCTTTATCCAACACTTCTGTAAATTGGTGTATCTGGCAACAGAAACATGCAAATAAGGCAATTGAATTCTGCTTTTCACACATCCTCAGGCCTTCATCAAAAGCTTTGAAAAAAGCACCAGTCACTGAACCTCAGTGGCAGGTCTGCAAACCGGTGGATATTGCAAGCAAAATCCCTCTGAACTGTTGCCGCCCCCCTCACTGGGCTGGGTCCCCAACCTGCCGGGTGCTGCCTCGGAGCAGTGAGGGACAAACCACGCTGCTGCACTGAATGCAGGGCTGGCTACCAGCTTTCCGAAAGCAACGTTGTGCAGTTGAGTCTCAGGAGACAAGGAGCAAGAATCACAGGCTGAATGTCTGTGGCCATGGGCAGGTCAGAGTGACCGAGGAGCCGGGTGCTGCACAAAGTAGTTCAGGTGTATAGTGAAATGAAGAATATAGCAGAGAGGGAAGATACAGCTGCTCAGTGCTAAGAAAGAGGAGCTGCAAGAGGCAACGCGTACAAGAGCAAGGAAGAGTTTCCTGCAGTGAAAACGGAGCTCATACAAATACAGATACACAGTTTACAGCAAAACCCAGAGCTATTAAACATCATCTGTCCTCAGGAGATGCTGGCAGACAGAGGAGGGAGGAAATCACTGAGCAGCTTTATTTATTCGGTGGAAGTGCTTTTGACTTCCCAGCTGCACAGGAGCTACAGGAGGAACCCCCAGCCAGGGAGAGGCCATGCAGTGCTTGCTGCTATTTGCACACCTGAGTTAAAGCAAAGCAGCTGTCCTGAGCCTTCAAGGCAGTACGGAAACATTTTACTTTCTGGCTTCCAGAGGTCAACAGAACAGCTAGGGAAAGGCTTCCAGTGAGCCAAAACACAAGAAAAACACCCCTCAGCAGGTCTCAAAACCTTATTTGTGAACATGAAAGGACATAAAGTTTCTACAAGAATTAGGAGCAGAGTTTCGACTGCCTCCTGCTGCCAAACAGCTTGCCGTGCCCCCCAGCACTTGCCATTTTCTTCTACACCTTGCAGGACCATGCAGCGGTTTTTAGTCATCAACAGATCCCCTTCAGCAAACCCTCTCTGAATTCCTGTGTTAGGTCCTTCACCGCTGTAGTCAATTTGGAGCCTTTGAGATGTACTTACAGCTAGAAGCTTTCAAGAGGAGTTGAAGTGCTTTGGTAGAGGAAGCTTAACCAAAAAGCCATGCTTTTCACACTGGTGCACTTGGAGGTGTACGACCGGCAAACGGGCTTACATACCCAGGTAATTAGCATCCAGGAAAGAAATTAAATTAGTCTCACCCTTCTCCCCTGTGGTAGCACTTGAGCTGAAGTGGCAATAACAAAAAAAAATCTCATAAAGCAGCCATTGGCCACAGAGTAATTTGTCTGCTATTGATCAGCAGTGTGATTTAATGGGGTGGAACAGCAGGTACAGGAGAGTTGTTTTGTCCCCCTGTAGGTTAGGGAAGTCTTTACTGAAGGCTCACTTCATCCTTATGGACTCTGCTGGCCCTATTGTGCTTCCACCACGTCGCCTTGTGGATCGCCGTCTCAGACCCTGCACAGATATTTTACCTCCTGGTGCCCTGGGGAGAGCAGCTGCTCTGCAAAGAGGCAGTACAGCTCCTGAGAGAGGGAAGTCCACAGCACTTGCAAAGAGGGGAAATCGCCCAGTTCTGAGCTCAGCTGTTGAACTCAAAAGTCTGCGGGGTTAATCTCATTCTGCCACGGAAGAGGAAGAGGCTTAACATCCATCAGGCAATTTTTCCAGACTCTCACGCCCAAACATTTGCCTCGGAAAAAGGGTTTGCTCTTACTCTGCTTGCTGAGGTTTGCATTCTCTAAACCAATAAATGAAAGCTGAAACCCCACCGCAAAACACCTTGAAATTTATGACTATTGTCATCAACAGGAACCGCAAAATTAAAACCCAAGACCCTTCCCCCATCAGTTTTGCCATCCACAGGCCCGGCTCTGCCTAAATCATGCGAAAAGCTGTAAAAAGGAGCCACACGCATCAACCCATAAATCCCAGCTGTCCTGTCTCCCCAGCTTAATACCAAGTGATAAAGATGCCCCAGAGTTTATACGGCTGCCAGTGCCCACCCCACCACCACCCCCCTGCTGATCATATACATAAATAAAACCACAATGATCTCATTTGAGTCCCTTAACCAGCTCTAGCAGCCCCAGCTAGTCTAGCTGGAGCGACTCCGAGTGATTTTTGATTGAATCTGACTATTAGTGGATGCAATTAAGATGCCATTTCCATTTAAAGATGAATTGGCCGTGCAGTGACAAATTGTGAATGCTTATTGCTGCCACGCTGAGGCAGGTAATCAGGGAATGAAGCTGTAATTGTGGCACCTCTTGTTTTGCTTCTGCTGGAGCGCAGAATGCAAGATTCAATTTAACAAACAATTTGCCACATGGCTCCTTCCT
>NW_010397112.1:107700-110119 GCF_000710305.1 Buceros rhinoceros silvestris
GCTGGGTGGGAAAGCAAAGCTTGCTGGCAAGGCTGCCTGTGAGTTTTGCTCCTTTTTAAACCCGTTATAAGCAAAACTGGCACTTGCTTCAACCTTTGCACCGAAGCGGAAAGGAAGATGAGAAACCCAGGAGCATCGCCGATGGTGTTGAGGGCATGTCGCAGGCTTCATCCAGAGATGATAAAAACCAGCCCCCCCCACAATGGAAAGAGTCGTCATTCTTTTGAAGCCTGTTTGAGTCTTTGCGAGCTTCTCTGGAGAAACCGGAGGGCAACCGGGCCAGCACACTGGAGCAGCAAATATCGACGTGTGCGAGCAGGGAGAGATTTATATATACACTGAGAGTTGCTTTCCCTCTGCAGGAGATTCAAGCTGGAAACCCTGGGTGATCTTTAAGCCAATTGTCCATTATCCTCCCAAGGGAGGGAAGGATGAACTGAAGAAGCAGCTACATATAGATTTAGCAGCTCCTCAGCAGCCTGCCTCTGTCCCTCTGTCCTGCTGGGAACAGGGAAGGAGTGCAGACAGGAGGCAGGTCTTGAAATGCTGTTTTGCCTCTGCTGAGGAAAGAAGCATGAGCTCCTTTGATATAATCTAGTTATTACAGTGGCTTTGCTTCCTTTGGTGAGTTTCTGAAGCAAGCACTCTGCAAGAGAAATTAATCTTGTTATGGTGAATCAAGAGAAATAGAGTAATTTTAATGGATATTTTTACTTTCAACAATTCCACATCTGTTCAGGGCTGAATTAGAAGCCACAAACCCACTCGTATTTCAGTTTTCTATCAGTAAGACTAAGTCCTGGGAAGCATTAAATGTACACACACTCCCTGCATTCTGCTGCTTGCTGGGTCTTCTCTTACTTTTCTCCAGTTAACTGTTTCAGGGCCTAAGGCGCTGGCATTTAAAGGATGCCAAAAAGAAGTTAGCAAAAGAGTTATCTGGGACCAGGCTCATGGTGCAGAGCTTTCTTCATTTCACTTTGGGATCTGTCCTTGCATACAACCACTGCCTCTGAGTTTATAGTCCAAACTTGGCTCCTTCAACAAGGCCAGTTCCATAGACATGTACAGGCAGCCCTTACACATCCTTTCTCTTTCGCTGCCATTAGTGATTCACAATCAAGCGAGACACTTCAACATGTTTTAAACCCCAAATCTCAGGGATTTTATGCTGTTTCTCTAAGGCTAAACTTGTGCTTTGGGATGTCAGAGCCAATCAGAAGCAGTTGTTCTTGTTGCTTCTTCAGGATATAGACACTAGTATCACCTTTTTGGTGAAAAAAGGGACAAAGAAAACTGCCCTCTAGTTGTTAGTCTGACTTAGCTCAGATAACGAAGACATGAGCTGTCACAGAGGGTCCCTCTTTTTATCAGTTTGTCTTTGCAAGTGGATCGGTTTCTCCTTCCTGCAAACAGACATGAATCAGAGAACATCAAATAGCACAAGGGAACATGTAGTGGTTGGTAAGTAGAGAGGCTCCAACAGAAATGTTGGGAAAAACAAACAAAAAAAAAGAGCATCTTCTGTCTTTTTCTGTTGTACTGCCAGTTAAGGTCTGCAGAGAAGACATTTTCTTGTCTACAGGCACAATGCAGGACTCAACATCAGTTGGATCCTGCTCTTTATTCCTCATCAGCCCTGCAAAAGCCCCAAGGCAGGCAGCAGCAAAATCTGATGGGACTTCAGGCAGCAGCCACTCAAAGAGGAGAAACACTCATCTAATTAGATTGAAGTTTACTGTTTCGGACAGAGACAAGCTGTCAATACCAAGAGCTGTGTGCTCTGACAAGGTAAGAAGCAGAGAAGCACAAATGCTTCATAATTTGTACGTGAGCAGCAATAGATACCTCAGGGAGGATGAAGATGTTTTTCTTTAAAGGGAATGATCTTCTCATTGCCTAATGCTCCTCTCCAACACCTCCCCCCCACCAGCCAGCCAGCCTTATTCAGAGCTCTCCCTTCCTCTAATATCTTGCAGGAGACTAAGCGCTGCCTGAGATACGATACCTGTTACAGGGCTATCGTTCTGAGGCAAGATAATACCTTTTTATCAACCCTTATTGAATAACCACCACCGCACCACGAGGTTTAGTTTGTTGCTCTGTTGTCACAGGGCTGATGTGGATACCCTGCACTGGAGCAGCACAACACACTGTAGAAAAACAAGACTAAACTTACTCTTAAGCGGCTCTCTCACCTCTCCCAGCTGGAATATCTTAACTCTTTCAGGCAAAGAAATTATTCACTTGTTTGCTTTTAAAAGAGCAGAGAATGAACAGTAGAGCAGTGTTTAGACTCATCCCAGTGCATATATCATATGTAAAGCTTTTGGCTTGGCTCGGCAGCCCCGTGGCCCGCCCCCCGCAGCATGTGAGCCCGCCGGGGCAGGGATGCTCTGGCTGCTCTGCGGCCCCTCCC
>NW_010397113.1:0-5189 GCF_000710305.1 Buceros rhinoceros silvestris
ACTGCCGCAGAAACTGCCGCACCGTGCCCTGTTTGCCTGACCTGGTCACTGCCCTCCCTAGAGATTTCTTTTATAGTTTTGGATGTGGTTCCCATTAACATTGCAAGATGCTCACTTCGTCCCCTCCTCTTGCGAGAGCTGCTGGCTCCAGGTGGTCTCTCCGCACCCACATGGCTCCCCCTTCAAAGGAAAGCCGCCGAATTCCTGCTAACTTACTGAGATCTGTCGCTCCATTCTCAAGCCGTGTGGCTCTGGGCATCTCCTCTCAGTGAATCTACACTCAGAGGTATTTCATTGGTCAAAAGAAGCAGCTTAAGGCACAGCAGGTGGCAGTTACTCACATCCTATTACAGTGAATTTTTTTCATATCCCCCGTTTGTTTAATTTTTACCTCAAAGAAAAATGTCTGTATTTCAGTTGCATATATGTAAAGTGGTAAGAGTAAGCGATTTTAAAATGTACCTCTTTGGAATCATTCAAATTGTTCTCAGGATCCTTCCTATTTTACTGTATGACATGGTTTACGTATTTATAATACAGTATTGCATGAACTTCTGTTAGGTTGAGTTTAATAAAGTGTCGTGTGTTTTGAGATACTCAGGTTTGAAGTGCTATAGAAGCATAAAATATTAATGTTTTGTCGTGCAACTTTTGACTCCTGTTTTAGAATAAATACAGTTGGAGATAAGTGCATTGGGTTCTGGCTGGGATTACCTGTCATTAGGAGACGTGTATTCTAATGCCATTTGAAAGACCACTGAAGACAGTAAAAAAAAATCTTTTTTGTCTAATGGCAATTGGGCCATTCAATCCTGACCTTACAGTGACTAATATTAAAGTACAAGGATTCCTCAAAATCAGCTTATTTATGTGCTCAACTATTTAGTTGTATACTGGTGTTTTAGTGTTGAGTTATGCATTTCTAAATACCTTGCATAATAAAGTAGTAATGTAAAATGGTTTGTGTTCAAGACGACAAAGAGAAAAGAGTGTTACCACACTTTGTCTACTTGTTAAATATCCGTGATGTGTTTAAAAATCTTCAGCTAAATCAACTGCGCCTTTCTTCAAGTGGCCTTTATGTCTAGAGCAATACAAAGATGAGATAGTGTCGTGCAGCTGATCTACCATGGCAATAAGGACAATTCAGTTTTAATATCCGTAGGAATTTGATGCATAGGTGCTCTTAAAAGTCCCTACTACCATATCTGGGTAGCTTTTGTTGTCTGTAAGATGTAGTAGCATGTTCTGGTATTAGAACTGCTCTTTTTGTTCGTGGGCATGTAGATATTCCCTTCTGATACACAGTTTAGCTAAATTTAGAGTTACAAGTTAACAGGGATTGCCAGAAGATTTTATTGGCTAGTGGATAATTGCTAACCAGACCTACCGAAGTTTTTGCTGTTAAAATTTGAAATCACTGCCATCCATCAAGTGCTAGATGTATTCACATCCTATGGGAAGGTAATTTTCTGGTTTTGTTCTTTCCTAATTAATATATGCAGACATTAGAATAACAGAAAAACCAGGAACTTTTTAATAATTTAAAGTAAAATACGTGCCTTTGTTTCTGATTAGCTAATCATGATTTTTTTTGTGAATTATTCCTTCAAAGACCTGTAGTATATACTGGAGACAAGCATATGTTGTCCAAAAAGTAGGAGTGCCTGTAATTAACTAGAGGACACCAGCAGTAGAGTTTGGATTTTTTGCTATGAGGACCAAAGCTTGAGCTGATAAACTCTGCTAGAAATGGGAGATGGGATGGGAGTCTTAACTGACAGAAATCTGAAGAGTGGGGAGGTGTGGGCATGAATCTGGAAGGATTCTGGATGTGGATCAAAGGCAGTGTCAGGGGTCTTGTGACTGCAGATGGACAGGAGAAAAGGAGAAAACCTCTGGAGCAGACATACAGCTTCAGAGCATGGGATACACTAAACAGCAAGATGCAGATGTATCTGATAGCTCTCTACCTGCAAGTGATGCCCCCCAAAATCCTCATCTCCTGAGGATGATCTGAGAAGTTCTGGCTGCCTAGTGGCACAAGGTACTGGTGCAAATCTATTTCCCATATGAAGTTTGTGCTTGCATGAAGGATGTGGGAAGGAACAGGGTCTCTCGGGCATGGTTTAAGTCATAGAACCACTTGCGAGTCTCAGGCCTTCCTTTATGCTTATCAGTATGTCCAAATGTTTCAGTGATAATACCTACTCCATGCTATTATGTCTCGTAGAGCTTGCAATTTTACAGAAAGTGACAATACTTCTGACAGCTTCCACATTTAAAAAATTAGTTAGGTCTTGAAGTGTTGTTTGACCCACTCAAAATGAAACTTTATGCCTTAAATTATGTTGAGTTAAATCAGCATATTACAATACTGGTAATATTATTCAGGGCTTTTAAACTTAGACCTACCAGTATTTTTAAAAAAAACAATGAACCCCAAACCTTTTTTTATATCAAAAGAATAATAACACCTTCTCTTTGGCCGTGTAAAAAATGAGACAATTTTCTGATTATCACCTTTGGGTGGCTCCTGGAAGATCAGGTTCAGGTCCTGTACAGTGATCTCCGTGACTTTGTGAAAGACCATAATATCCATCTTCTTCAGATTTCTCCTCTTTCTATTCCAGATTCCTTGATTAAATTGCAAAGATTGATTTAGTTGGTTAGGCGAGGGACTTAAAGGGACTTACCACCATCATCTTCTGTGTTATGTGGCTCTCTCACGTGACAGTACAGTGGCTTCTGTGTCATGAGAGCTGGTCACGCAGATTTTCAGTGCCAGTTTTCAGGGTTCAAATTCTACTTGGGCTACATACTTCCTGCATGAATTTCAGAAAAAAATTACCTTCTCTGTAACAGAGTTATCATTTTTAATGGAAATAACTTCCTTTCCCTCTGGCTCTTTTCCCACATTTGTTGTTCCAGATTGTAGTCTCTGTGTGGCAGAGAATGTGCTTATTACTGCATATGCTAGATTGCTCCACGGATTCTATACAATATTATAAACTAACAGAGATATAGCATATTTCGTAGTTGTAATATACGAGATGTGAAAACCTTGATCCAGGAATGGGTTTCCACATTCCTTTACAAGATAGTAATTTTCATATTATGCATTCATCCCTCTCAGGGCTGCCAGTGTAAGATTTATAACTTTCTGGAGACCATTGAGAGAAGCTAGGTCCAATGACAAAAAGTTAAATAGTTGAAATAATTACTATTAAATTTTCTAAAATAAGGATTTTAAGTGCAGCATAGACAAAAGATATGCAGGTGTGTAACAGTTATTAAAGGAAAGACAACTGCTAGCCTGTACAACTCAAAATGGCTACAGTTTTTCAGTACAGTGCTTGGCCGGATAACAGTTCAATTATATTGTATATCACAACAGATCATGGGGTAATCTAGATTTTTTTATTTAATAGTAATTAGGTCTCATAATGTAAACACTGAGAAAGAAAACTGAAAATAGTAGGTGTACCATTTAACCTTTGGTGAAGGATTACATGTTCTAAACTGAATTACTTCTTTCCAGCAGTACCTTATAGTCATTCACCCTTTTATTTGTGTTCTACTTGTCAAGATATTTTCTCAGAAAAAATGTTATTGACCCCTCTAAGAATCATGTGCTTTAAGAATGTGTAATTTTAAAAGCTTTAGCAAATATTAAGGAAGTCTTTACATGAATACTATCCATACAGTATTATTATGATAGTCAAATGAAAAATTTCAGTAAGTTCCTATGTCTTAGGAAAGTCTGTGAAGTTTATTGTGTTCAGTTTCTCTATTGCTGAGAGGCTGTAAAGCTACATTAAATGTATTTGGTCTTTCAGGTCTAGCTCCTACAAAGACATATAAGCATGCTGAAATTTAAGGTGAAATTATTTCAATAAAATCAGTGGTTTTGCAGCTAACTGGGTACATAAGCATAGTTTTGTTGTATCAGAAGTTTAATTCCTCAGCAGATTTTTTTTTGTTCTTTTTATATGTCAATCATTAATACACATGTAAATTTTAAGTATTTTCCATTTTCACTCTTGTTTCAGGTAATAATAGCCCTAGCAGAGAAAAACCGGTCACACATTCCTTACCGAAACTCTATGATGACCTCAGTGCTACGAGATAGCCTCGGAGGAAACTGCATGACTACCATGATAGCAACGCTCTCTATAGACAAAAGAAACATAGATGTATGTTATTTCTGTCTATTTTCAACAAAAATGTTTTCACTTCTCTAAAGATGCTGCTTTTCTGACTTTTATTACAGCTTGCTAATCAGGTGCGTATGCTTTCATTCTTGCTGTTACAAAAAAAGATTTTAAATTTGTTTCTAGGAGAGAAATTTATCAGTGGAAATTGCAGTAAGGTGTAGACAAATCCTTTAGGAAATGCGCAGTTAGGAAAAATTGTAATGAACATGGTTTGTTTTTTTTTTTAATTTTGAATAAATCTTTGAGTTACAAAAATACATTCCAAGCAATTTTCCACAGGGCACATTGGTAAGATCTCTAAGTAGATTATGGATCACACCATAGGTCTTGGCAGAACTTCTGTAGACTTTTTTGGAGTTGAGTTTTCATTGAGTATGGTAGTTAACTGGAATGTTCATTGCAGAGGAGAAGGAGTTGGGTGGAGTGGTTTGGGGTTTGGGGGAAATTTTCAAATACTTTTATCTGCCTTCACCAATTTCCTACACTGGAATGATATGTAGCGATGTGTTCTTCTCTTTGTTTACCAAAAGCAATGTCGTGTTTATCAGAGGGCTGTAGTGAATGGAACGACATCTGGCTGGTGAATGGTCACCAGCAGCGTTCCTCAGGGTTCAATTTTAGGGCCAGTTCTATTCAGTATGTATATCAACAATCTAGATGCAGGAGTTGAATGCACCAATAGCAAGTTCGCGTATGATACCAAACTGGGAGGTGCTATCGACTCTCTTGAGGGACAGGAGGCCTTGCAGAAGAACCTACACAGATTGGAGCATTGGGCTATGATTAATGGGATGAAATTTAACAAGTAGAAATGCTGGATTCTGCTCCTAGGATGGAGTAATGCCAAGCACAAATACAAACTGGGGGAGGAGTGGCTGGACGGCAGCCCTGCAGAAAGTGATCTGGGGGCGCTGGTTGACACCAGGCTCAGTGAGTCAGCAGTGTGCCACGGCAGCCAAGAGGGCCAGCCCC
>NW_010397113.1:5664-27312 GCF_000710305.1 Buceros rhinoceros silvestris
CAATAGGCTTCCTAGACAGGTGGTTGTTGCCCCAAGCCTGTCAGTGTTTAAGAGGCGTTTGGACGGTGCCCTTATCAACATACTTTAACTTCATCAGCCCTGAGCTGGTCAGGCAGTTGGACTAGATGATCATTGTAGGTCCCTTCCAACTGAAATAGTCTATTACATTCTATTCTAAAACACGTTCCAATGTGAATGTCATATCTCAGAAATTTTATCATGCGGTTTATCAAGCATCATTGGAACTTCTAAGACTACTGCACGATTCTTTGAACTAACTGAGAACAATTGGTGCCTTTTTACTCAGTAGGTAGTTAAGTTATGTAGCAGGGTCTGGCATGTAAGTATCAGCTGATCTCAGAGGAGGAAACAATACCTAGGGATCCTTGATTTCAATCTGGGCCCTAGAGAATGCCTTCCCTTCCTCCCGTAGCCCACCTTAACTCATCTGACAGATTTTATCTGGTCTCATAGTTCTCCTGTATGCCTCCTAGTTCCAAGCCTCCTAGCTTTTTTTTCATTTGTCCTGGACTTGCACTCTTCCTTCATCTCTTTTCCCAGCTTCTTTTACAAACACTTCTCTAGTACCCTTTTCACCAAAGAATTTGTTTTCGTTAATTTGCTCTTTTTCTCATCATTCAGAAGTTTTTACCTTCTGAGCAGTATGGCTTTCTTATCCTTTAGTGCCAGCTGGGGACTCATTTGAAACACAGTTGATCAGGGGATTGACTTGGTCAATAAAATATCTACTATGGTTTGACAATTTTATATGTCACTGTCGTTAATAAGCTAACCTAATTTCCCTTGAATATTGTTGTTTTGGAATATGAAATGATATATTATTTCTTTAAAATATACCAAAAAAAAATATAGACACTTACTTTGATTACTTCATTAGTAGTCTCTTCTACTAACTTGGTGCAAAGCTAACTGAAATTTTTCTTTTTTGTCTCTCTTATTTTTTTTTCTTCCAGGAATCTATATCAACTTGCAGATTTGCACAGCGAGTTGCTCTTATTAAGAATGAAGCAGTTCTTAATGAAGAAATTGACCCCAGATTGGTGAGAGTTGTATGGGGACAGAGGGAAGGAGACTGCTTAAATTTTAATAATCAATAGCAGTCAAATGGGTGTTGAGGATTTTATACTGCATCTTCCCATTAAATTGTTTTTAAATGCAAGTTTCAATTTTCCCTATAAAATAACTGCATTTTTAAAGTAATTATAATTAAATGGACCCTTATAAAAACATCTAAAGGCTTTCTCAGCTCTTAAGGCATCTGAGGAGCAATGATTACTTTCATGCTTATTTTAGGGTGTTGATTTCTACATCGTAGTCACAGGTAATCGTATGTCACTAAAACTCTTAAAAAATCTACTCAGATTAGGAGTTACTTGATGAAAGCACACTGCTGCACTGAAACCATGCATTGAGAAGGTAAGAAATGTTCAGATACCGTCCCTTCTTGAGACTGGTTCAAGGAACATTTTAGCTAGGAAGAAAGAACTCTGTAAAGTTACTATTAGGAACAAAAGAAGATAAATAAAAGATTTAGAAATTGAATTTCCACACCAAAGCTTTAAGTTGATGTTCATATTCCAAGAGCAGCAGAGAAGCTCTGCAGAGTGAATTGGGGATTTAGGAAATGCGGAGAAGGATAGGGGTAATAATGCACATTCGTAAAGCACAAAGCGTTGCCACATAAAGAAAACAAGTTTCTTATTTTAATGTGCACAACAAAAATTACTTTGCTTTTTCTTTTTAGTACTTGGTTAGTCTTTCCTTTGAAAGATTTTATATGCCTCTAGCTTGTTACATACCAGATTCGTTTGATGTGCTCTGTAATGACAAATTCTACTATTAAGTTCTGTGATATTAAATACTCTAGTTTCTTTGATGTAATTTTCTGCATTACTCAGAAAAATTATTTCCTTTGTAAAAATTGAGTATACGTATTAAGGATTTGTTAATTCAACTAGTATTGCAGATAATGATAGCTACTGGATCAGCTGGGTTGCAGGCTGAATATCAACGATGTTTTCTGATATGGGAAATGTTGACTGAGGTTACACTGGTTATGCCAAAGCTGCATATATGGATATAATGAAGGAAGAACTACAGATGCATTTCAGCATACCTTCTGTCTCTGTGACAGAGACATTAGATGAAAAATAAGTTCAGGTTAAGCTATTATATTATTCTGTTTATATATAAACAGCCAATATTTAAAACATAGTTTTTAACAACATAATTATAAATTTGAACTGAGCTTTCAGCCTCTAAAGAATAAAAAATCTGAATGAAATATTCTAATTTCAGAGGCCCTGTATTTTTTTTATGATACAGTAAACATCATCATTCCTTTTAGTGGCAAAATTATTACGTTATTTCTAAATTTCTCATGACTAATCTTTAATTACAAGTTGTATGTATTTTGTGCTTGCATGATCTTCTGAACTAGCTAGGAAATGCTTTCCCCTTGAATGCTAGACTGCAGAATGCTAGATTATATAACATAAGAAGCATTTTTTGTCTAAAAACTGGGGGAATAGATGGTTGATTATTTCTTTCATTGTTACTTGTTGGTAATTAACATATTTCAGTTAGTGATTGTGCTTTCATTTTCTTTTGTCCTTTTAGTTCAAAGGGAGCAGGAGATTCTAGTCAGATTTTCTGCTAGTTTTCTTTTTTTATTAATTTTTTTTTTTCTGAACAATTTCCAACAGTAACAGCATCACACACACACAAAGGAGCAGATAAAAATAAACCCAGTAGGCACAACTGCTTCATTTCTGTCTGTCTGTCTGTCCTTTTTTCTTTCCTGTCTAAGCTTTATAGTAGCAAATCATGCAAAACATTTCTTCCATTGCCACAGAAGCCTTTGATTGAGGTGGAACACATGCAGGCTCGTGGGCACTTACTACATCCTGTGGAGCTATACTCCATGAGTTTGGTATGTCTCGCTCTGCAGGATCGTTTAGCAAGTAAAGCAAAAGTGGACTTGTGAGACTTGTGGACTCGTGCGAGTCATCTCCTCTTGTGGAAGAGGCAGGGAACACAGGTACCTAGACTTTATACGGCTCTGTGCTCACTGTGGAATTTATTGCTCATCTCACCCATCTAAAGTGTGTTCCCAGGGTGCCACCTCATTACTCAGTAAAGTGCTGGACTTATCAAATGCCATTTATTTGCACTATTCATCATCTCTAAGTTGAATGCATGCTTTATAAAGAGAGTGCATAATACCTCTTGATGGATCTGTGTTTAAGTCTGGCTGTTGCGTCGACTTTATTCCTCATAATGGAGGCTTTCTGACTGTGTATCTTACGAAGAAGGTGACCTTGTACCCATTGTACTTTTAGAGCAACTCAGTTTCTCGCTCGTGATCAAAGGATTTGGCTTAAACTGAAAACCACACTGTTAAGCCTGAATTAAATCTAATCTCCTCTGACATTCATTTAAAAATAGAAATTAAAATACTATGGTTCTGTAGATTTTTGGTTTGTCTTAATAATATTTGAAAATCAATCTTTTTCCATATCCTTAAAATGGTATTTCTTTTGTTCTCAGGTTGAGGCTAATCGTGGTAAGAAATTTGAACACTGAACAGAGATGGTACTATCAGTTCAGATTTTCTGCCATTTTTTACTCCAGCCCCAAATTTTATTTTATTGACTCAGTATTTGGCACAGACTGCATCAGTGTGGCACCATAGTAAGGCAACCTCAAATGTTTGGGCTGCCATATTCTTGAGGCACTCTTGCGACATCTGTAATTAACAGTTCACCACCTGAATAGATTCTTAAATAAAGTATTCTAAGTTAGCCTTTCATACATTATAGTAACAAATGTGTTACCAAAAAGCTTAGAATTAAAAGAAATAATCATATGTATGTTTAGAATATTTTGATTTTTAAAAATACTCATTCAAAGCTTAGAAATTCATTGTTAAATTTTAACTTTAGAAGAAACACAGATGTTTTAAGGCATTTCAACATGCAGTGAAAATGTGACATCAGTTTCAACAATCTTATTTCTAGAAAGTGTGTGCAATCAAGAATAATTCATTTTTCCTTGAAAACATTCTTATCTTGGTAACTTTTGGTACATGGAATCAGTATACTCATATCCGTTTAAAATTGGATATGAGTATGCTGATACTCTTGAGCCATTATAAGGTCATGAATAATGAAAATGGTCAATCATAAAGTATCCAAGAACTTGCTCATTCATGTTGTAGGAATTTGCATATTGTCCTTGCTTGGTAGAATTTGGCCTTGGGAGGGTAATGATTTGTAAAATAACGACAGTTTTTCCAAAAGTACAGGCTCTAGTAATGAGCTATTAGAATTTTAAAATCGAGTACAGTTCTCTAAGTTGCTTTCTCAATCATTACTATTCATGAATGCTATTTAATTTCATTGCGTTAATTTACACTATTCATTTGTTGTTAATAACTGATATATCCTACATTTATAGCATGCTATAATTCTAGTAAGTAGAATGTTACAGGAAAACAAAGAAAACTTTGGATTAAAATAGTAAGATGTTGTATTGGACTTTCTGTTTCTAAAGGGAAGGTAAAAAAATGAATAACTTTGATTTGTAGCTGTCCCTTCTCTAACAAAGACATCAACTCTATTTAAAATAGGTTTTCATTGTTAACAGGGAAAACTACTGAGACAGCTTTTCTTGTTTCTATGGCAAATATTTTTCTCTTATGCAAATTATCTTTTGAATTCTTTCTGTACAGCCATGCTTTCTGACACATAACATTTACTGAGTTTGGATGACCTTTCTTGGGTTTATAAATGGAAATTTTTTTAAAAAGCGCCTGGTCTATTTAAGGCATTAGGACTGTTTTTAAAAAAGATGTTGTTTAAAAAAAAAAAAAGAGGACAAAAGTGTATTTCCCTAAACTCAGCCTTCTAATGCAAAAATCATAAACTAGCTATTAATTTGTAGTTGATGCTTGGTTTGTGTCTGATTGTTTGCAGATAATTGTCCACCTGAAAAAGGAGATCCAGGATTTGAAGGAGGAGCTGACGCTGGTCACTGGCAAGCAAAGAACATCAGAGCTTTCACAAGAAGAGCTACTTCGGTAATGGCTTATGCTGTTTTCATTTTCTTCTTCTGTGGTGATGCCTTTCATCAGTTGCTTTGCTGGCGTAAATATTTAAATTCATCTCAGAGTTTTAAACTTGTCTGAGTGAATAATAATGTGAAGTTAGGTGCCACTTTTCCATGAAAAGCGGCTCCCTGAGGCTGCTGGCTGTGTTTTTGCAGCCTCAGCTTTGAGGAAGTGAAGTGAAGTAAATGCAAAGGATGGGAATGCCTGTCAGATGCCAGGCAAAAAGCAGTGTTTTATAATAATGTGGACTGGAAAGACAGAATATATGACCTGGGTAAAATTCAAGAAATGCACTTTGTGCTGAGAAATATCCTACTGCACTGTAAGTTTGACATAGGCCAAGAGAAATCTTGCATTTCTGATACACAATTGATCAATGTCTTAAAAGCTAAATATTCAATTTTTTTAATTCTTCATGCTATCGAAAATGCGTGATAAATTCACCTAAGTGTTGTAACTCCTTACAGCTTTTTCTGAGAGATCAGTACAGCATAAGGAGCTTTCTATGCATAATGTAGAAATATTTATGTAGGTTTAAATAACTAAACTCAATTTCCGGTTTTGAAAAATTAATTGATTCTGTAGGATAGACCTATTTAATCTTTGTGCCGCATCTGTATAAAGAAATTAGTTACTGCCTAGAGATTTTGTTTGGTTAGTATATTAATGGTAACTAAGTTGAGGTTTGTGAGAATTTTTAGTGTTGCTTAAATTTTTCTTGGAACTGATCCAGATGAAAACTACAAGTGCTAACAGTTTCCCCTGACAATTTCCCAGGAGATTCTGGAGACATGAGGACAAGCCACTATCTTGAACCTTGAGTTTCTCATGTAGACTGTTACTAGTAATTCTTTGTTTTGGTTATTTTGTTTTAATTAGAAACTAAATGACATCCATATAAATAATGAGGAGCTAGAGAGCATTAAGCGTATATTTCTTTTACACTGTTAATATGAGTCGTTTTCAACACAGACAGTATAATCTTCTAACCAGAAATGTCCCCACAGTTCCTACTGGGTTAGTATTTATTTATCATTTTGCCCAAACATATGAGAGTCAAATACGCCAAAAACATTACAGGATAGCACTGGATGTAACAAAAAAAAATCTTTCTTTGCATGAAAAGAAAAAAGGAAATACTCATTAACTAGTTTCATTTTACTCTGAAAGAAATAGTTTTTCAGAAGATGAATGACTTAGTGATTTTATTCAGATATACTTAAATATTCTATGTATTCATTTAAAGATGTGCTTTCCTAACGTGGTTGCAAAAATCTGTTGTGTGAATTTTCCACTTTGGTGTTGTTTGCTGTTTAGTTTCTATAGGGAAACCAGTTTTTTGGAAATAATCTGGGGTTGTTTTATGTCACACTCATGAATCTTACTGCCTAAGATTTCTTATCTGATTTTTTTGCCATGAAAATGGTAGCCTTATAAATGGGAATGGTTTCACAGTTGGAAGTTTTTAATATGAGTATGCAAAGAAAGACTAGGAACGTACCATCTGCAAATGGTTCACGAGAGTGTACTTCTTGGAGGCCTTGTTTCAGAAATGTGTGAGTAAAAAGTGTATCGGGTGTATGTTTTTTCTTTTTATCTATATGGCACAATATATAATGCTTTACATTGTCAGAAAAGGTTTCTTCGAGAGCATAGCAAGGAATTTTTCATTCCATTACTCCGGAAAGAAGCAGGAAGGAGACTTGAATGAGTTGATACCTGTAGTAAGACTCAGAAGGAGAAATAACTTTCAAGGACCTCAGCTATATCAGGACAACATAAAGTTTTAATTTTTTCAAATTTGTCACTTATGTTTACTCAGGCTCATGTAGCATGTGTGTTCATTGTTTCAGAAATAAGTTATTTCTTGGAACAAATGCTTTGCAGTTAAAATATAGGACAAAACTTAAGTACTGCTGACAGAGATAAGTAATAAACAGGAAGGACCTCAACCAACCTCATCAATCGTAAATGCTATATAATGGCTTGTTCAACTGATCAAATGTAGAGTAAAAATGGAAAAAAGAATTGGATATACAGAGTTTTTTAAGAGTAGCATATTTTCAAGCAGTGAACAGAAGATACTGCTAGAGAATAACTGTCGTACATTAGTCAGACTGGCTTGTTCATACTATACACTGTAGTTGAATGGAATGTTGAAAGGTGAGTCAACTTTTTTTAAACAGTTCAAGTCGGGGAAAATATCAAATGGCATGTGTTAAGAGTTTTGCATCTGTATGTGTTCTTGCAATCGGTATTCACGGGTAAATAGGCTAAACACCCAAATGAAAGTGTAATGAAATTATAGTATAAAAAGCCACTGTATCAATGAAAATATCTTTCTGTGGTTTTGAACATGTATGCATTGGAGCTTGCTTTCATATGGCGGTTATATGTGTGACCATGCTGCTTTACATCTCTTTGAGCCTCCTGTCCCGGAATATCCTGAGCATTGATGAAAATCAACAGATAGCATCTAAGTGTTCTCTCTCCAGTTAGCCTATCAATCATAACACAGCAATTCTTTGTGACAGTTCTGTTTATTGAGACTTGCCATCTGAGTTTGGAGCGACTTGTTATCTGGAGAGTTTGTTCACATTTAAGAATAAGTATACTAGGGAGTAGTCCAAACAGAAGTATTCACCTGTCTGAGGGCTGATAAAATAATGATTTACTATTAGTGGAAAATGCCCATGCTGTGGCTTGCATCTAGTTTTGCATCTGTAATGAAACCTAGACAGTATTACCTATCAGGAGGCATATGGATTAGATTGCAATGGCAGACAAGAGGAGAAGAACCATAATGCAACATACTGTGTTGCTCTTTATATGGAGTCACCCCCAAGAATGGGGTGTGGTACTGTAGGGGATTCCAGACAAAATATTTTCTTTTCTTGATGCTTTTTTAATATGCCAGGGAAGAAAACGTAATATAAAAATTATAAAATTAAAAAATTATAAAAAATTATAAAATTATAAAAATTTAAAAACGTTAACATAAGTCTTACTGTGATTAATTCTATTAAAAATAAGATCATTAGTAAGGAGAAGTGTTATTATAGTCTTTATTGTAGTCTCATCAAAAAAGGTTGTGTTTTTCTGATTCATCATACACATTTCAAGGAATATGAGAGCAAAATTAATCTGCTGAAAGCATTCTGTGCCAATTTTTTAATTTATTCTTTGATTTGGAAGACAGAGATCAAATGTACAAAACACATCAGTGAAGAACTCCATGCATTTAGTACGTATTTATTTTATTGTCTCTGCATGCATTTTATCTCAGGCACTTTTCAGTAGAAGATGGTTGCCAAAATGGAACTGGGTCCAGTGGTTTGTGTGTAGATAAAATAATATCTTTTTATTCTAATAAAACGGTTATGATAATGCATTAGGTTTTTGCTGTCTGTGTATGTTGCAGGAAATAAATATTAGTGATTGCCTTGGAAATAAGTATTAGTATATGTAAAAATGGTAATTTGTATGATTCTTGACTTACCACATCAAGAAATGCCAAACGTTTCTTACATTAATGAGATTAATTTCATTTGTTTACTTTCAGGGCATTACAGATGAAATCAACAGGCTTTTCAATGCAGTTAAAATTGGTAGTGTTTCAAAGTTAGTATGTGAATAAGCTGTAGTTCATTCTTTGTTGGTTTTTTTCCTCCCTTAAATTAAGGAAGTATCTTCAGAGATCTTTTTTTTTAATTATTCATTTACTGGAAGGCAAAAAATATCTCTCAGACAGGCTTTCCTCATAACTGCCACAATGTCACATTGTCATTCACAAAGTTTAAAATGAAATCGAAAACAAATGCTATTGATTTTTGTAATGAATGCTGAATTATAATGCGACACAATTTGTCAGTCTTGTGAGTAAAGCTATGGCTGTGTGGAATTTTTACTTTAGAATTCTGTGTTAAGAAGCAAGCATTCACATTACTATGTCGTATTTTTATTATTTTTTCTCATATACATATAAGAATATACGTGACTTGTGCTGCTCTCATTTTCTTTATTTAAAAAACAGCATAAAAAATTAAGATAGGCTACATAAGTGGTACAGAATGTTGTTCATAAAATGCGACCGAAATGTGAATTGTTTTCTTTGGATCTTACCATCTACTTCTCCAGCCGTAAAAGGCTGATCTCTAAATATTTCTTTGAGCTGGAAAATAGTTTCTTGTTTGGGGTGGGGCGAGAAACGCTTTGGACTATTTTAAAAAATATAGAAAATAACATCATACAACCCACATAGAATTTTGTTTGTTTTTGTGAGAAGCGTGCCAAAATTAAAAGGGAGAGTCCTTTCTGTTCTTTTTCTTTTTTCTTTTTTTCTTTTTTTTTTTTTTAGGTAATAGATGAACTCACTAGCAATTTATAATGTGTGCCCAGAAAGTCAGGATTTCAAATCAAGGTCCTGAGTTCCAGAGCACCCACGCTTCGAGAGCCTTTGCCAGCTGGAATTCTCTAGGAACAGGACTGGAATTACTGGCTTAGCACTTTAATTTATTAATAACTTTACCTTATTACTTTCAGATACACATGTTTTTACAGACACCTCCATTTTTCTCTTCAACAGCCGTATATTGTTCCCCTTACTCAAGTCCTGGCTTTCTCATTAGTTCTGTCTTTCATTTTCCTGTGTCAGCTTTGTGACATCTGTGTGCTATCACAGTACTAACAACGCTGCGCTGTTGTACACTGTAGAGCTTTAACGGTTACTTGTGCTTAAGCTGTTGAACAAATGGTTTCATTTACAGAGCAGAGCAAATGTTCTTACTTGTTGATGTCAGTGTTCAATTTCAATTGCAAGGTGGAAGAAATAGAAGCATATTAGCTTGCCTTATGTCAACAAGGCTTTGGAAACAGTGGGTTTGTGTAGAAGTTAGCAGCCTGACTGACATAAGCCAAGTAGGCAACATTCAAGAGAAAAGAAGCTACCTTACCTATAAAGTAGTCTTAAAATGTCTCACAATAAGACATGGTATTACATCAATGTATTTCTTTAGATGGTATTTTTTCTCTTACATGTTATAAAATCTTCAGTGACAGCACAAGTACTTCCAGTTCCTAATGCAGGTACCTAATCTGGAGGCTTAAAGTAAGTATAATTAATTTTCTTTGATCTTACTATTTTGTTTCAAGGTCACTGAAAGTAGAAAAAAAATCTTATAATATTTAAAATGATCACCTTTTACATTGAAGCTATTGAGCGATAATTTGAAGTTCTTTTCAAAGATTAACAAGTTTGGTTTACTGTGAGAGAAAAAAAAAGACTACATACCATATCCTGTCTAATGTTCAAAAATATACCAGTCATCTAATGTCACATGGTTTTAAGAAAGGTAATAAAATATAGTATAACTCATATTAGTGAGGTGTATGGAGAAAAGATACCATAGATGAATTTGATTATTTAGATCTTTGAAAAAGTGTTGGAGCCAGTATGTTCAAAAGTGTCTGATCATAACAGCTTTTTGAATCTCACTGAAAATCATTGAATGCTGGATCAGCTACGTTGCTTCAGAAAGTTCCACTAAGTACCTGTTTGCATCTGTTGGCACTTCAAATACTTTCTGAAAGTCTCTTTCTTCTGAGCTTTTACAACTAATTAATAACCTTTAAGTTACACTTTACACAATTTTTTCAAAACTACCTTTCTCTACTGTAGGAATGTCTTGGTGTTCAGTCCAGCTTCTTTGAATAGTGTTTATGCTTGACCTATGTTCTTTCTTTTTATGTCAGGTTCTTGCTACCTTCTTCTTAGAGATATTTATATTTTTCAATTTTTTATAAACTGAGCTTAGTTTTCTGTTGATCCTTTTAGATATACTCTAGTGATTAAAATGACTACTGTCATGGCCACAAATATTAGCTGGCAGCAAGTAGCATTTCTTAAAGTACGTGCTTTTTGTTTGTTATTATAAATTGCTGTTGAAGGAAATCATATACTTGGCAAGCTACGTGACATGTTTCTTCTCTGCAAAATGTTTTATGTGTAGTATTAGTGAGATATTATTTTTTCCCATTATAAGCTACTCTTGGTCTTTTTATAGTCCATGCCAAATCTCCCCTTGACTTACTGATACAAAGGTTCAGATCTGTGTGCATTTCATCATTGGAATGAATGATTACCAAGTGTGGAGAAACTCTCTACATCTATTTGCCACATTGTGGCCATGTAATTCAGAAGAAGCTCCTCACGTAAGGAGGTAGCACAAATGGCTTTGCCCATACGTCTAATAAAAAGGGCGGGGTTATATCTGTAGTAGGAGGTGAATCTTCCGTACTGTGCAGTGCAAGTGTTTAATCGTAATCATTCATCTGTGTGTTTGATACTGTTTGATTGATTTATGAACTTCAAAGCCCTATTCTCAGAAATGTTACCCTCAAAGAACAGAACTTAATACAACTGAAAAAAAAGAACCAAATGTTCCATGCCATCTTGAATTTAGGTAATCTGTTTGAATGCCAGCCTACGGGCGATGTAAAGAGGCAGCGTTTCAGTCCTAATTGTTGCCTACGGTATTAACAAAATGCACATGTTATTCAGGAACATTACTGTACTGGTAACATTATTCTTACTCACAGAGCTTCATTTATCTTTTTAGTTTTAATTTTGTCTTGCAAGCTTTATTTTCACCATATGAAAGAATTGCTATCTATGCAGGCTTAAGAAAAACTTGAAAGTTTAAAGGTTCCAATATTTGCTCATGGAAGTATCGGAGGATTCACTTCACTTCATTATACTGACTCAAAGGCCAGAAGTTTTCCAAACTTTAATATATAATATTAAAATATCCAAAATTAACTTTAAGAGCTTCAAATTACAGCAGCAGTAAAATTTTGAAAATCTGAAGCATTTGTTTTCAAGAAGAGTTTAGATTTTTAGTCCTTTGTTTGCAGCTGATTTCCGATGGTATTTCTGAGGCTTTCCAACTCATTATCTAAGGCTTTTAAGGAGTTCAAGTTAACATCTTGCAGGATCAGTCCCAATATATGTAATATTGTATTAAAAATTCTGGACTTGTGCTGTATTTCTAGAGTGCCTACATAGTTCATACAATCTAGTATTCTGTGAATCTCTTAGATAACTTGGTATAATTGCCCATTTCATGGGTGCACAAATTGAGGTAAAACGAAGGAATTGAAATGTCTGTGGATTTAAAAAGATAGGTATTAGGGTTTATATTATTCAATTTTCTGTTGCCTGGCTATATGAAACAATCTGAACATTTCTGGATTATTCTTTGTCTTTGAATAGTTTACTATCAAAACAAGAAACAGAAAATACTAGAAAATTACTCCGAAATTGGCGTTTCGGTTTTATTTATTTTTAAATGCATAATTTGGGAGGAAGGCTGCAATACGATAAATGTTTGCATATTTTAGCAAAGTTCATGCAAACCAACTTCTGTTTCACTTTACCTTATCAAGAATGTTGTGTTTGGGTCTCTCTTTTTCTCACAATAATGATGAAGTGGCTAGCTGGAGGAATGTCTGAGACAAGTGTCAGTTTAGTTTCTGTCTGACTGACTACGCCATTGAGAATGAGAATGATGCTTCAGAAACTAAGTTTAGTTTCAGAATCTTTTCTAAGAAAACAAAAAAGTAGTTCTGCCACTTGCGGCAGTTAATTTAATTTTACTCATAATTTTCTTAAAACACAATTCCTAGTATAATTCAATGCTAATATTTACAGACTGGCTTAGAATGCATTTTCGTTTACAGAATGAAAACTGAAAGATCTCACAGCAAGTTTGTAGTATGCAACTTTACTTGTACATACACATGTAAACACTTCAGTATGAAGTTCACACCAAAAGTGTAACTTTTTCATCTCATTGCAGTCAGTAGCAGAATGGGGATCTTTGTCTTTATTGTCCTGTAATAGATTTTTTTCCAGTTGTTAGAGCACTGTATAGATACTTAAAGTGAAAAAAAGCGTAAAAATCTTCTAGACTGTAGAAACAGAAGACACTCAAGGAGTTACTGATCGTACTTCCCTGATCTAAGACCAAATCAATGCAGACTATTCCAGGAGTATGTTAATAAAACAACTACTGAGGGAGTTGTGTAGAAGCTTAGGTAACCAACTCCACTAAAAAAGCTTAGGTAACCAATTCCACTATTTAGTTACTTTTATTATTTCACTTTTGTTGAATTAGAAGAGTTATTTCTGGATACAGAATGCAGCAGCATTCTCTGTGTATGTCAGTTAGGTGTTAGGCAATTGCTGTCATGTCCATTACCCATCAGTGATGCATCACAGCTCTTCTCAGGGCAAGCTCAGATGTCTTCTGTGTGTTTTATCTTCTTTGTCCTGCCATTAGCAATAATGCCTCAAAATATCTTCCCTTTTTCTCCTGTACTCCATAGCCCTATTGATAAAATTTGCTGCTTAGAATCCGTGTGGTCTTCCGATGCTGATGCCCACTTGAAGCTGACTTATGTGGTTAGCTCTTACTGAATTGCCATACAGTTCTGCTTCAGCTGGCATGCATTTTTAGATAAGTAGATTCTTAATATCTAGAAATGCGGAGGTTTTTTTAATAACACAGACATCACTATTAAACTTGATTTTCAAAATTAATATATATATATTTTAAAAAAATTATATGGAGTGTGTTACCAATAGGAAAGTTATTGCAAAAGTCTAAGTAAGCAAACTTCTTTAATTGAAGCAACCTCTCCAATCACGACAAGTGTTTCAGTGGTTTCTTTGCATCCTGTTTTTTGTAAACTTGGATTTCTATTTTGCTTGTCACCGAGTTCACAGCTGACACACAAAGTTAATTGCTCTTCAAGCAAACTTAACTTTGATATATAATATACAGTGTCAGTGGGGATTAAAAGGCAAACTGTCCCAGAAGTGAATCATGGCACATAAAGCAAGGTCAAAATGAGTCCTTCCAAATCTGTGTTTTGAGACTATGCACCCTGCATGCTGTTGAGACCTCTAAACTTTAAAAACATATTCTCAGTTGGCTAGGAGTGCTTTTCTGATGCATTTCAGCTGTGTAATTTGCATCCTCGTTCATGAAGACATATGACTGATTCAGAAGTGGATTTTTAAAAAAAAGATAGAAGTCTGTTATTTCCTGAATGGGTAAAACTGAAGTAGTGCAGTGCTCATCTAATCATTCTGGACTATCAGAAAAATTGCATAGAATCTAAAGTAATATAGATAGCAAGCTTGTGTGATTTCTGTGTGGTAAATGGTAAACAGCCTGCATTAAAAAAGAATTCCTGGAAGGTGGAAAGGAACAGAAGAGAAATAAAGTTGATAATGTAAATACTTTCTGTGAGCTGCAGTATGGTATGTGTTTACATTATTTGCAAAAAAAAACTAAAAAGAAGGAAATGCTAGGCCAAGAATTTGGGACTGATTCACAGTCACTAACGAGAGACCACTGTTAGTTTAACACATTTCCTTTCCAGCTGTTCAGGATTTTCACTGTGAGTTTTCTTCCCAATACCAGGGTAAGAACAGACTTGTGCTTGACACAGCTTGTTTTCAGAGTCTCATACCATGATTCAAACTCTCCCGGATCAGCACTGTAATACCTTTCTTTTTGTACTATGCTACTATGTATAAGACCACTATCAAAACTAGTTTTAAGTTACTCTCATGAATTACGTGATACTGTTCCTTTGTCATTGATTTAGAAAAAATATTTTTTGTGCATGTGGAATTTTCTTCTCATATTTTCTGGTTTTCTTTTTTATTTTTTTTTGTTTACTACTATTTTTCACAGAAAATGGGTCTTTGATACTTCTATGTTATTTTTCCTTCGGGGGATTTCTGTTGGGCAAACTTACTCCTGTAGCAACTGGATTCTGGCAATAGGCTTCAGTGTTAGTGTAAGTTACGCCTGCTGTTCTTAGGGCAGAACCTTGCAGTCCTAAAAGGAAGAATGAAGACATATGAAAAATCACCCTTTTAGGTTTTATCTACTGTAATAACATTCAATAATAAATGCTTAATGGTCTATAACTTCCTTTACCTAACAACATATAAAAGGAAAGGAAAAAAGTGAACCATTTTGAATCTACACAAGTTGGGTGAGGCATCTTCATCTGACACTGATTTTAAATGTTTTTTTTCCAGACGTAAAATTAGCTGTGATGATCTACGGTCAAGATTTGGCTAGCACAAATGCTGCGTGAAAACATTATTGAGAGCCTTCATAAGCTAAAACTAATGAAGAATTCAGCAGCTGGTGTGCTAATTTTATTAATGACAACAGATAAAAGACTATGAGTTTAATACCTGTTTCTAAAAAGAAATAGAGATTGTAGAATTTCTAAAATATACTTGGGGGGTTATGTTAGTTTAGTACTTTCAGCGCAAGTGTCTTGTGGCTAGGTACTTCTCTTGCAGATTAATGTAGCCATTTCTGATGTAACTCACCAGTGTAACAAAACCCCCTCAAATTTAGGTAACTGAAATTGACCGTTTTACATTGAAAGAGTATCAAGTTCTGAAATAAAGATACATGCTACATATTGCCACCGAAGCAATCAAGTGTGACTTATGAGCAGTTCAGTAATTTTCAATTCTATGTTTATAGCTAACCCCATAATGAGGTTTCCATTGAATTTCAGTTAATTAAACAGGTTCCATCACTGCTATTTTCCATCAAGCTGAGTACACTTCAGCTTTCTAAGCTGAGCAGTGAGAAGGCTGGGGCTAAGTATTTTTTTTAAAGGTCCCTCCAGTGTGAAATATAATTCCTGGTGTTGATCTTCAGACGATAGTATAGAGACCTTCTCTTTATTCAGCTTTCTGCTCCACTGAAAGGTGTCTGTTACTAGGCTTTTTGTTGTTACTTCATTAAAAGGTCTTTGAGTTGATTAATTTTAATTTGAATTGGGGGATTATTCTCTTTGCTACTGATGAATGTTTTACAAGGAGCTTGTAATAAGCTTGTTTTGTACATTGGTAATAAAGAAATAGAATACCAAAACAGGAACTTATTTCTTCTGCAGTCCATCTCATATTAGAACAGTGAAGTCCAGCACTGCTGTAGTGCTATTCTTCATAAATAAAGTCAAAAAAGAAAAAAAATAAAATCTCATATTGCAAGTAACAGCATTCATAAATACTATGGAAGGTTTTATATTTTTCTTATTTGATGGCGGGTTTTTTCTACTTGATCCTATCTTTTTTTTTCATTGTAAGTGTTAACAAAAGTGCATTGGGCCTTTTTCCTCCCCTCTCTGAGTTACCTTGGCACCCTCAGCCACATTGTAGAATCTACATATATCTTTGATTTTTCTAAATTATTTTCCCATTGGCTTTTGGCAGTACGTGCAGTGGGAAAATTAGTTTTCAGCCTAATGTTCAGTCTCATGGTTTGGGAGAAGAAAAGCACGGTCAGAAGCTTAGAAATTTTTCAAATATGTTATGTGTTCTGTGCCAAACGTGCTCATTCCTTTTGCAAGTTCACTTTCAAAACTCCTTTCTCTGGGCAGCTTTATGTCCTAATTTCTGTTTTGAGAGGGCATGTAACTATTAACCATTATCTTTGGCATAATAGCAGAAGCTGGTCATCAGTAAATGTAAGGATCGATAGCTTAGGTCTTTTTGAAAAGAAACTGTATTTAGCAACTTTTCCAGGAAATATAATGTGCTGACTATCTAAGAGAGGTCTAGGTATATGATCTTAGGTCTGAGGCTCAACTGATCAAAAATACTTTGTTTCCTACTTTTTTTTTTTATTTTTAATTTTTTTTTAGTTATTCTACTATGATTTAGGTGAAAGAAGTCCTTAAGAAAGAGGACATTGTTATTTTAATTCATGATTTCATATTACCTTTGCTCTGCCACATATGCATCCTAAGGAGAAAGGTATTATCCATCCCTTGAAGGTAACTGAATGAAAACCAAAATCCATTTTGGCTTTCCTTTACTTCAATAAAGGGTTTTCTCACTCTGCTTCTTTTACTAGGAGCATGACCACAGCCTGTGCATGATATATTGACTAGAACGAATGTGTTGGAGTTGTAGCTGTAGATGCCCTATATGAATTTCTTAAATCTTTTACAACCCTGTTTTATGTAATTCTTTGCTCTAGTTTTCATATATTCCATATATTTAATTTACTTTTATGGATATTCATATAGCTAATAAACTCTTTGATTCAAGAATATGAAAAGGAAAAGGATATTAATCTTGCAGAATAATATCATCCTTTGTTTCCAAGTCAGCTAACAAGCAGATCTACCTTGTCTAATATATGTTAGGAAAAAGAAAATGTGCATTCTCTTTTTTCTCTTATTCTCTGTCTTTTTTCCCCTTCTTCCTGTGATTCTTTCTGGTCTCCTTGATTTATTCTGTGAATATCTCTGGAAATGAATTGGAAGAAGTAGCGCTGTTTTCTTAATTTTTTTCACTCAACTGGAACTCGTGTGTTTAAGTTTATAGGAGAATGTTTCAATTATTTCCAGAATCCTTGAGCTGATAAAAATGGTTCAGTTAACTAACATGGCTCATTAAGAAGAGAAACTTCAAGTTCCACCTGTATTATATTGTCAGTTTGGTTTTTACCTTTTTTTAATACTTCAGTATACTGGAAGAACTCCCAGAATATCCAGTGTTGTCACACTGTGTGTTTATTTTAGGAAGAGTTCTGTTAATTTTTATATGGAAAGCTAAAAAAACCACGAAGGATGCAGTGATTTATTTTGCTGGTATTCATAGGGATTTTTGTCCTTGCTTTTCTTTTTTATTTTGTTTTTGTCTGAAGTTTTTAGACCAGGTTGGTATGTTCTTACTCTAAGTCTTAAAAGATTAATTTTTAAAAATGTATTTAAAAATACACTGAAAATTCTGCTTTTTCCTAGAACTGGCAAAGACACTGAATTGGTTTGTGACTTCTGATTTACATTCTGCTATTTCAGACTTAACTCAGTCTTCTGGTGCTCAGATCTGATGGTAATTAAGAGTAATGTAAGAGAGAGAAAATAGCAGCTCATATCTATAGTTGCAGCTTGTCTAGTGTGTTTCTCTTGACAAATTAACCTTGACTCTTGACTGACAAATAATAATAATTTTCAAAAATAAGAGTATTACTTTACAATAATTATATATTCTTTTTGTAATGATCTAATTTAGTGTAATTTTTTTGCTTGATTCCCATAGCCTAAATCTGTAGTAATCTGAGTATGGGTAAATCCCTGGCAAACAGGTAATCTTAGTAAGGTTAAATATCTCCTTTCTAATTTCTAGTCCAAAATTAAAGGCAAATTTTTATAGATTACTTCATGTAGTCAGTCTAGAGAGTATAGTTATAAAAAATATTTTTGTTTCCTCTTACTCACTGAAATCAATAAGGTGCTTAAGAAAGTCACAAATACTTTCTCTGTGTCTGTGTACTCACTATTGCATTCTCATTAACAGTAGAAACGTGTCTTTTCCCAATGCTTTCACAAATGCCTGTCTCCATGTATGAAGAATTCATTCTCCTGCTTAATGTGTCTGCAGAGAGTATGTACCACTTGTACTACTGGCCTCCCTCTGTTGGACTCTTCATCATGTGGCAATAAGTAAACTTTTGGTTCCTTTTACCCAGTAATTTTTGTGGTCTCTTAACTTGAGAAGCAAGTAAATGCCAGTAATGCTTCTGTAACTAATATTTCTCTTTAAATATCCTCTCTTTTAAGCCCTCCACATGTACAACTCACAATGACTTCAGGAACTGTAAATTCAGAAGTTAAAAATTTTGCACATATGGTGAATGGTGTAGACAGCATTTTTCTCTCTTGTTCATTAACTGAAATAATGAAAATAGGAAAGCACAGTCTATCTGAGACTAGCTGAGTGTTCCTCTTCTCTCTTCTCTCTTCTCTCTTCTTCTCTCTTCTTCTCTCTCTTCTCTCTCTTCTCTCTTCTCTCTTCTCTTCTCTCTTTTCTCTCTTCTCTCTTCTCTCTTCTCTCTTCTCTCTTCTCTCTTCTCTCTTCTCTCTTCTCTCTTCTCTCTTCTCTCTTCTCTCTTCTCTCTTCTCTCTTCTCTCTTCTCTCTTCTCTCTTCTCTCTTCTCTCTTCTCTCTTCTCTCTTCTCTCTTCTCTCTTCTCTCTTCTCTCTTCTCTCTTCTCTCTTCTCTCTTCTCTCTTCTCTCTTCTCTCTTCTCTCTTCTCTCTTCTCTCTTCTCTCTTCTCTCTTCTCTCTTCTCTCTTCTCTCTTCTCTCTTCTCTCTTCTCTCTTCTCTCTTCTCTCTTCTCTCTTCTCTTTTCCTGTTTTGAGAGTTGCTGCTTTGTCATTGTGAACTCTGGAGGAGATAAAAAACCAAACCTGTCTAATGTTTTCCAATTTTCATTCCAGTCTTATTTTCAGATAATTATCTCCTGAAAATAATGATTTTTTTTTCCTGTTTGTCGTCCCTGTCATTGTTTCACCATCAAACAGGGAATCATTGCTACAGTATAGTAACATGAAGAATCTCAGTAAGAGCAGTTTTCAAAAGCAGAGCAATATCCTCACCACCTACTTTAGAGTCAGCTTTAGATAGTGTGATATTATAATGCCTAAAATTTTCGTATGTGGTTACAGTAAAGTGATTCAGATAATCAAATGGCAACAAGGTTCCCAATCCTGTAACTGAAGACATTAAATGGCTATTAAGTGACATTCAGAAGGTTTGCATATTAATTGAGGAACTGAACAAAACTAGCCCAAAAGAAACATTAAGCACCTAGATGGTTTTGAACTCCTGCCCTTCTCTGACAATTGGGCACTTGATGCAGGTACCTTAGATACCTTGGCGCATTCAGGTTCAGAATCAAAGTTCATCTGAGGATAATAACGTAAAAAAAATATTTAAAATAATTGAATTACGCTTTATAGGGCATATAACTGTCATCATTGACCACCGTTTGCCTACTAATTTAATAGTAATAGCATCTGTCAGGACCAGGAAGACTTTAATCTAAAACCAGTTGATAGAGTTTGAATTTGCACTTGGTGTTTTCCAAAAACGTACCTTAATAAGTGGGCTAAGGGCTAGTTTTGGTTTAGAAATCCTCTGCCCTTTTTCTCAAGGAAGATCTGCTGTGCATCCTGGAATGCAAGACCTGGAGAGCTGGTGAGAGCATGCAAGATGAAATCTGACTCCCTCCTTATAGCTGTGACACCTAGCTCAGAGTACGCCTGTGAAGGCTTCCAGTCTCAGTATTTTAATTTTGTTTTGAAAAAGCAAGAGGATGCTTGTGTGTGTGCCAGATATTCTTATGAAGACTGAATTAGGAAAATAAGAATTGCTCCTCCCTAAGGAAGATGTTGTCAGAACAAATTGCAAGAGAATAAAATACTAACTGCATTTCATTAATCATAAGAAGAGCAGTAGGTGTTTGAGAAATCCGTGGGTCTCTGGATCAAGATAGGTTGCTTTGCTTGGTGATTGGAGCAGGTAGTTTTATGTACGAAAGCTATGCTAACTGCTGACTCTTGTAATAGAAAGGAAATTAGATTTTTCTTGCACAAATAATCGTATATATTAAAAAATCCTGTGCCCAAAGCCTCTAAAAATATGGTCATCTTAGAGGGCAGGTGTTTGATCTTTTCAGATACGGGATGGCACAAGAACAGAAGGTTATAAAATAAATGAGCGCTGTGCTTTAATCCCCAGCCAGCATCTAAGCACCATACAACTGCTTAATCACTCCCCCTGGTGAGATGGGGGAGAGGATCAGAAGAGTAAAAATGAGAAAACTCGTGGGCTGAGATAAAGACAGTTTAATAGGTAAGGGAAAAGCACACACAAGCAAAGCAAACCAAGGAATTCATTCCCCACTTCCCATTGGCAGGCAGGTGTTCAGCCACCTCCAGGAAAGCGGGGCTTCCATCATGCGTAACAGTTACTTAGGAAGACAAACACCATCACTCTAAATGTTTTCCCCCCTTCCTTCTTCTTCGCCCAGTTCTATATGCTGAGCATGACATCATATAGTATGGAATATCCCTTTGGTCAGTTGGGGTCAGTTGTTCCAGTTGTGTCCCCTCCCAAATTCTTGTGCACCCACAGCCTTCTCTCTGACGGGGTGGCGTGAGAAGCAGAAAAGGCCTTGACTCCGTGTGAGAACTGCTCAGCTGTAACTTAAACATCCCTGTATTATCAACACTGTTTTCAGCACAGATCCAAAACATAGTCTCATACTAGCTACTATGAAGAAAATTAAGTCTATCCAGCCAAAACCAGCACAATGAGAAAAATAAATTACTTTTCAGATGCTTTTTGTTCTAGAACTATTCCCTAGCATGTGCAAGTATGTTGTGATGTGGAGTTATAGAATCTCCAGTACCAAATCCAGATTTTAGTATCAGGAACAAAAGTACATTTCGATTGCATGGACCTTGAAGGATGTCCTGGGTCCAACGTGCTGGAACCGGATGTTCTTCTGTTGTCTGGCTTTCTTCTTCCCGGAATGCTGTGGTTTTCCCAGGCTTCTGGGAAGGAGGACACGCCTCTCCGCAATGAGCTCATAAACGGGGGCGTGTTGAGAGGTTCGA
>NW_010397114.1:0-522 GCF_000710305.1 Buceros rhinoceros silvestris
GTGGCTCTGGAGTTTTATCGGGGAAAAGTTTCGCATCCCACAGTAATTTATTGCTCTTGCATGTTTTCATAAGGGAGCCGTGGAGAGATAAACGAGTAAATTTGTCCGCGGCTGCTAAAAGAGGCTCAGTCTTCAACTACAGTTTCGTTTCAGCTCGTAATCATTGCATTTTACTCCCTTATGCTTCAACAAGGCTTTCCATGTTGTAAAGACTAAATCTTCCTCTCGAGTCGACTGGGACTGTCCCATAGTTTTGGGGTTTTGGGAGGTTTTTTTTGGTTTTTTTTTAATTTTATTTTTCCCGGCGGTAGCCTGCTTCCCAGTTGCCACATCAAATGCAAGCAAAAATAAGAATCGTAAATAAATTAGAAATGATACTCTGCTTCTCCTTGCTCTGCTTGGGTGTTTCTTCCACACCTTTGCATACTCATATTGCACGTAGGCTTGTGGTAGCAGGCGTTTGTGCTTTCAGCACTTGCTTACAGGACCCAGGTCGTGGAGGAGGGGGAAGCTGCGACTGGG
>NW_010397114.1:633-15263 GCF_000710305.1 Buceros rhinoceros silvestris
CTGCAGTCTCGTGTGTCGGAGGGTCATCAATTGTAGCCCGACTCCCTGCTGTTTTGTTCGTCACGGTCGCCAATTGTAGTGGTAAATCATAAGTCGCAAATATTCGGGGCAAACAATGCGACAACAGTTTGTGTGCACACAAGGCCTTTACTAAGATACAACTGCAGCAGACTGCTGCGGCACCTACACACTGCAAATTCTAACTGCGCAACTTCTCCTTTATCACATGTATTTATAGCTTCTGAGTTATCTTACGTACCCTGCTTGGATTGGTTCCAAGTTCAGTGTCCTGCCCAGAGATGAGCTGGCTTTCCAATCACCCATTGACACAACCTCTCTGTCTCCTCCTAAATAACACACCTCCTGCTGCTGACTGACAGCAGGCTTACAGGGCTGCTTCCCGGACCGGCCGGGGGGTCACGCCCACATGTTTTTACTGCAACAATAGCAAGTAAATATATTTAGTATGCCGCAGAAGAAAGAAGTGCTAAAGAAAATATGAATTTTGTTCTGGAGAAATGTTTTAACATATTTAAGGAATACCTGTTGTCAGTGGTTCCTTACGCTGTTAAAACATTTTGTTTACTCTTTAAAAATTCTCACATTTGATTAAGAACAAAAGCATATACTAGAGAACACTGAAATCAAATTATCTGATCTGGAAAACACTTTCATGATTTTGCTAAGGAGATTGTTTGCATTTTATAAACACAATTTGTTTTCTGAGAGGTACAGATGAATTGTAAATATACTTTCAAAGGCAGGGCATAAATGTGGGTAGTGTTATGGCTGGAAAGGACAGTTTTCATTCTTACTTGCATATAGGCTCATAAAACATCAGAAGTACTGAGTCATTTTAATTTATCAAATTGGTACCTGACTGCTTGCAGGTGATCCAAATTGATGTGACACTTCCTAAATTTGAAAAATTAGCTAATTGTTAGGAGCATTCGTTGAAGAGATTCTGTTCAAAAGAGAATTCTTTTTCAAGTTGTAACAGAGAATTGCTGTGTTAGTTGTAGTTAGGCTAACTAGCCTATGTGTTTAATTCATATATGATATTTCCTATTTACAAATTTACACAGCAGAAACAACACTCAATCTTTTCCAGTTGCTTTGGAGAAGCAGCAGCTATGTATTTCCATTACCATCCCACACTCTTCCTCTTTTAACACTCCTTTAGAAGAATATAGTGGTTGATACTAAATAATCCATATTTTGACTTTTCAAATTATTTCTTTCACTAGTAATTTAATACCATTAGTGTACTGACCACAGTACGGTAAAAGTTCCTCCAGTTCAAAAGCAAAGCTCAATTTCACTGTATTCATAAGCCTTTTGTGTTTACTAGCTATGACATGATAAAATGCTTGAGATCTAATACATAAATACCCATAAAGATAGTTAAGCTTGGCTGCTTGAAGGTACCCTTACAATGAATTTTATATTGGATATCTAATTGTAAAATTGACAGGTTTGCTAGTTGTGCTGTGCTGGTGCGTTGTGCTTGTAGCATCTTTTTTGAGAGCTCACAAAGTAGCGTGACAATATGAGCTCACCCATTCAGTATGGATTTTTAATTTCATTTAATGGTCTGTACCACATAAATTATTTTCTGAAAAAATGCGTGCAAAAAGCAAGGTGCAACCAACCTGATGTTTTTCTGTCTCTTTCTGAGCAATCTGCAAACTAAAAAAAAAAAATAACACAAATTAATTGGTACTTCTGCTGCCAGATAGGCAAATAGAGCATTTGGCCTTTCGTCTCCTGATTTAGAGATGATGATCATCTGCTTGCTGTGTGGCTGGGCTAAGGTAGCATAAGCAGCAGTTTTCAGAAACTGTCAGAAGCATACCAAGAATATAGGCCATTCATGATCTAAGCTAATGTGGCAGCTGGCTGTTTTAGTCCTGCCTTTTTCCCTTAGTCTTAGTGTTGAATTCTTGCTGCTTTTCCTGTTTTGGCTCTAGCTCTTGTCTAACCATTCACTCAGCAGTGGTCTTTCAGAAAGCCAACTTGCTAAAAAAAAAAACAAAGAGCATTTATTGAATTATGTGCTAAACTAGGTCAGGGAAGGGCTGTACAAGCTCTGGTACTTTCAGGAACACGAGGCTGTTGTCTTTGACTGCCTTGAAACCATGATCTACAATGTGGCAGAAAAAAACCTGATAAGAATAAGCCAAAACATAAGTCTGCTGTGTTGTGGTGATCTTTCAGGAATGTTAATGTAAAATATAAGTCAGAACTCATAAGGACTCTTCACAAAGGGAACAGGTTATTAAGAAGAAGATTACCATGCTTTTCAGTAAGCTGGTATTACAATTAGAAAACTGATCCAACAGTTATGCCTAAAGTTTAATCCTTATACAGTGTGTCAGATGGCTAGTCCAATTTCCTTCACACTGTGGCAAAAGCACAGCACCTGGAAATCCAGCAAAGAAAAAGTGTTATAACACACGTGAAATCTTTTGAAACTTCTTTTTGAAGTACTTGTTAAAGTCAATAAAAAATTGTTTCCTCTTCCTAAATAAATCATTAATTTTAAAACCAGATACACAGAGTGGTTATTTCTTCTATTTTCTGTCATTTCAATTTTATTTTTCCTTTTGGAGGCTACCAGTTACTGTATTACGTGGGGTCTGAATTCAGGGCTTGCACATGTGGCATTAGATCCAACTCTAGAATAACCACTCACCCTGTTTTCTTTCCCATGACCTAATGCAGTAAATCATTAATTCAGTCATCGGCAGCAAAATTATCATGTCCAAGGGGTACACCAAAAATTTGAATGTTTTGTGTCTGATAGCAAAATATATGCGCCTGTCAATGGGAAAATCTTGTGCAGAAGCCAACAGCATGGGGTTCAGGACTGAGACCTGAAAAATTTGACAACTGAAACCTTTTTCTACAGAAAATTGGCACGGACAATGGCTTGGTTTTCCGACTAAAGCCCTGCAGCAATTTTATTTCCTCCACAAGAAGAAAACACTGCTTAAGGATGTAACAGGTTAAAATGGTGGCAGCAGAACTAAGCTCCCCATGCCACTTCCTTTCTCTTCCCCCAAGGGGGAGAAGTTTTCTCATGATCTTTATAGGGGAAGGGGTAAACAGGCCCTCCCCTCCTCAGCTTCTCATTGGAGCTGAGGTATATCAATCAACTGCCTCTGTGTATAAGTGTATAAAAAGCTGTAATGTGTGTCTTTACCCTGGTGTGCACACATTTGATTTCTGCCCAGGACAGAGAGGGAGACATCACATCAGAGAGAGAGAGTACAGAACCTCCACATGACAGTAAAAGATTCTTTTGCATTTACATCTTTCATTTTGCCGAGGGGGTGGAAGAGGAATGCCAACCCTCACACTGTACCCAGAATTCCACCAGTAAGGGATGAGAGAAGGGGCTGTAAGCCAGTGATGAAGCTGTCCTGCTGGGAGAGATGTAGTGTTGGACCATTGCCTGTGATGCGTGGAAGAACTCCGCAATCAAAATTGATCGTGAAGCAGGTATGTTTATTGTGATTTCAGCTCTATAGAGTTGGGTGCAGTGAGGGTCAGGTACCCTTAAAGGTGCATGCATGTTAAGCTGCAGCACTGGCTTCTTATTTAAAGCAGTAAAATGTACATATTCAAAGGATTGCTCAAACGCCTGGTAAATATGTATTAGATTATCCCGCTCTTGATATAAATTAGGTCTCCTCCCCTTTGCACATGCACAGTCTTCTTACATGTGACAGGTCATACAATGTCATGCATCGCGTGTCTCATTAACTTGCACTTATGCCTCCCCTGGGAGGAGAAAGTAATATTTAACAGTCTGTTAAGCAGGCGCAGTTCGGGGAGGGCTAGTCATTATCTTTTGGTATCGATGACTCAGGTCCAGTTAAGCAACATCCTCCCTCATGTCTGTAGAGACAATAGTCCTCTTCATCTTGTCCCAAACAATGAGGTGTCAAGTGATAAGACCATCTGCCTAATCCTTGTATTCTTCAAGTGAAAAAGGGCGCTGGTGAGCAAGGGCGGGACGTAACACTTTGTTTCCTCTGTTTACCTAGAGCTTTAAGCAACTCAAAGATACAATGTCATGCATCGCGTGTCTCATTAACTTGCACTTATGCCTCCCCTGGGAGGAGAAAGTAATATTCAACAGTCTATTAAGCAGGCGCAGTCGGGGGACAGCTGGTCGTTGTCTTGGTATCCATTGCTCCGGGCCGATTAGGCAATATCTTCCTGCAGAGACAATTCCCCTCCTCTTTACCTTGTCTCAGACAATGAAACGTCAAGTCATAAGACCCTCTGCCAAAGTTTTCGAGTGATAAGGGGGCGGCTGCATGAACTTCTCGAGGATGGGACATTCTGCTGCTTCTGATTACTCAGAGCTTCAGGTGATACTCAAAGGCAGGGACGTTTGAGCAATTAGCAAAAGGCAAAGGCATTTTAGAAAAGCTAACTAAAGGCGAAAGCAGTTTAAATCGTAGCATAGCTAACTAATATTCAAACATGTGGATATTTTTCTACTTTCCCAACTCACCTGAGGGACACACAACACTCCTGCCCTTGGAAAAGCAGACAGCAAGACCTCTTCTATAAGGGATGAACGAGAAAGACCTTGCAAAAGCTTGCCTCAACAGTTTACTAACTGAGATTTAAGAGGTTAAAGACACTGCGCCTCCCATTCAGGACTTACCCCTTATCCTACCCCTCTCCTTCACCACATGGTGGTGGCATTTTTTGTTAAACTGGGGAAGTGGATTGAATGGGAGAAAATGAATATTTATCTGTATATACATATTTATGTATTTATTAACATCTCTCCTCTCTCTCTTTTCTATCATCTGTCTTGTTTAAATATAAATGATTGATTTATGATTTTAATTGCATTGAGCATTAAACTGATTTTGTTCCACTCCTTTAATTTAAAACCTGTTTTCGAAGGTTTTCTTTTCCTAAGCCCAGATAAGCCCATCTATCTCCTCAGCTGAAACATTTCAAATCTCTTATTCGGTTCTCAGGTGAGTTTACATTCTCCCCGAGGCTACAGAAGTTGCAAACCTTTTGGAATTCCTTTCCTTTCTAAATTTAACCTGTGACAAAGGGTCAGGGCAGGGGATAATGGAGGGCTAAATGCACTTACATGGACAGAAAACAGAGACTAAGGGGAAACAATCAATTTAATTCAAGTCACTTATTAAATCAGAGCAGGACAGAAAGAAAGAGAACATGCTCTTAACCTTCTTTCCCCCTGCCCTCCCCTTTTTTCGGGGCTTGGATTTACTACCTTCTCACACAATCAGTTCTGGAGTGGAGGTGGAACAGGATGTGGGGGTGTAGTAATTTCGAACTTTATTCAGGAGGTCCCTGCCACTTGGCCATGCAACTTATTACCTCCAGTCATGTGGTGTCCCCCTCCACAAAAGGCATGACTTGACATTAACTCCTTCAGTCCACTTGGGGTGGTCCGTCAAGGTCACCTCTCCCAGCTCCGAGGCAGCCTGGTTCCTAATCTTTCAGAGGACTGTAAGAAATAAAATAAATAAAATGTTGTTCTTGCATGATGACAACCTGATAACAAAGACACCAGAGGGGTGGTGGGATGAGTTTTTAAACAAAGATTGTCTGGGGCTTGTCTTGCAAGATACAGAGGACAATTCAAAGGATGAATGGGGGCCAGACAGAGATGGTAAAACCTTAAACTTGCAAAACTAAGGTCGTTCAAGAGGAATGCGGCCTGCCAGGATCAGAACTGAGCTTGCTTAATAAGCTGTTGAATATTACGTTTTCCTCCCAAGGGAGGCATAAACTTGTAATAATGAGACATGCGACACATGAACTTGTATGTAAGGTAACATGTAAATAGGTGTGTCAGGTTGGTCTCTAAACCTTGGAGTACCCAGCCAATGGGGAAACAAGGGAGGGATTTTCAGCCAGGAATAGAGTGTAAAAACTTCATGTGTTGCTTTGGCAAATCTTGCCTACTGAGCTTGACACCCGCTCCTGCAAGGACGTAATAAAGTCAGATTGTGGAGTTTGGCCTTAGCCTCCTTTGCGAGAAGTTTTGCTCCTTTCCTACATGTCCAATGTCCATTCTCTCTGCTTCTGGGCTCTCTTTACCCTCAGCCTGTCTGCGTCTCTGCCGGGCCGTCTTTTTCTCTGGCCCAGCCACATCTCCCATGAGTAACTTGTCACAGGAGGAAGATTCTCACTGTCCCAGCCGTAATTTACAAGCTTTTCCTGCATACCTCAGCAGCTGTGTGGTAGGTTCCCTAGGGACGTAACACTTTTGTTTCCTTTGTTTACCTGGAGCATCTCACAGGCAGGGCGGGCAGAGCATTTTTAGCAAAGTTATCTAATATTCAAACCTGTGGATATTTTCTACTTTCCCAAATCACCCTCTCTTCTGTCCTTCCATCTTCAAAACAAAAGAGCATGGCAGAAACAAAACATGTTCACCCCTTTAAACAGGCTTATTCACAGAGGCATTGATTGACATAGCCCATGACATTGATGGGATAGTAATTGGAGCTGGGGGGCACGTTTTGTAATGACCATTACAGGAACCATTAGCGCCCCCATCTCCCTACCCTCCCGCTTCCTAAACTGTGACAAACAGAGGCAGCTGTCTGCTTTCATGCCAAACAAAGGGGCAGCCCCCCCCCTCCCCCACCCCTCTGCAGCTGAAAACCATGCCAAATCTTAAATTACACCATAGCAGAAGAGCAAATAAAAGCAAAGAACTGGTTGCCACCACTTCAAGAGTGAAAAACACAAAGATATGTAAACTAAGAATTTTAATTCCAATGGACAAACATGGATCAGAAAAAAAGAACTATCAGTGGATTCTCAACTTGAAGTTTAGGCATAAAATTTTATTCTGTTAGCTCTGTTAGAAAGTAAACAGCCTTGTGATTTCATCTCTTAAAGGCAATGAAGTGTTGGATTTTGAAATGCATATAAACAGATTTAAAAACCTAAACACCACTGATTTTTAGCACCTTTATATAATCATATGATGCTGACACGTACCTTCTCAGTATTCAGCAGATGCCACAAGAAAATGGCATGTGTGTAGCAAGATACATAGCTAAGACCTAAATAAATCATGATGTGATTTTCTGTTTCATGGGTTGAAAGTAAATGCAAATAAAAAACCTGTATTTTGTCAGTTTTTCCACTCATTGAAAAAAAAACCCAAACAAAACCACCTCAAAAACTACTGAACACTATTTGAGAAATTAGTGACAATCAGAACATTTACTACCGTACTCATGTCCCACATTGCAAAGGCTTGTTTCACTGGAACAATAGTCTATCCCACTAGACTATTCTGAAAATTAGTTTGCATGTAAAATATCTGACATACCTTCCTGGCTGCTTCTTCTTCTAGTGAGTCATTAAGCAAGCCATATCTTGGAAAACCCCATTACCTTCTGGTGAATCTATGGAGATGAGGGTGAAAAGTCTTCATGCACTGTATTTCAAAACTTCTGAGAAGTCTTCTCTTTCCAAGCACTTGTTTCTTGAATAGATCTTCATAAATCATGATGCACTTCCCACAGTCGTCCCTGTAATTGACTGGAACTGATTGCTTTCAACATGTCCCAGGGCTTCTTCAGAGAGCTGAGGGATGAAAATCCATTACTTTCACCAGAGGTCTCTTCAGAAGAACTGAGATACCCTCTTTAAGTTTGGAAGGCTTTTTCTTCTCCTAAGGCAGTGTCACATACATTAGTTTCATTTTCTTGGTGGTATAAGAATATGCAATCAATACAGATGCTTATCAAAAGGCAGGCTTCTGTGTTGTATATTTCTGTACGGATAAATTAAGACACATGAGCTTGGGAAGATAAACACATCATCTTTCCAAAGCGTGAAATGCATTTTTCCTACTTTGCCATATGTTGTGTTGCCATGGTTTAGACCCAGCTGACAACCAAGCACCTGCTTTATCACTCCAGTAGGAGAAAATGCAACAACTCAAGGGTCATGACAAAGGATGGGCAGGGTTCACTTACCAGTTATGGTCATGGGCAAAAGACAGACTTGACTTGGGGAAACAAAATCAATTTAATCTAAACAACAAAACCGCTACCAAACTGAATTGGAGTAGGAGAGCGAGAAAAACAACAGGATCTTAAATATATCTTTCCCCCTACCCCACCCTTCTTCCCAGGCCCAGTTTTGCTACCCTCTCCCCTCTATGTGGCACAGTGGGGGCACAAGATGGGGAGTCATGGTCAGTTTCTATCCATTCCATGTTGCTTCTGTCACACTTTCTTCTTCAATGGAAGCACTCCTCACAGTTCTCCTTTGTGGCAACATGGCATCCCTCCCATGGGAGACAGTCCACCGTGAACTCCTCCACCTGTAAGAAACAAGAAGAAAACCTCTCACCAAGGAGACTAAGGCCAGACTCCACAATGAAGCACCTGACTTTATTACATCCTTGCAAGGCACGATTTGCCAAGGCAATACATGAAGTTTTTATACCGTATTCCTGGCCGAAAAATCCCTCCCTTGTTTCCCAATTGGCTGGGTACTCCAAGGTTTACAGACTAACCCGAAACGCCTCCTTACATGTTACATTTCATACATTACATACAAGTTCATGTGTCACATGTCTCATTATCCCGCAGTTATGCCTCCCCTGGGAGGAGAATGTAATATTCAACAGCTTATTAAGCAAGCGCAGTTCTGATCCTGGTAGGCCACATTCCTTCTAAATGACTCTAGTTTTGCAAGTTTAATTTTTTATCGTCTCTGTCTGGCCCCCACTCATCCTTTCGATTGTCCCCTTTATCTTGCAAGACAAGCCCCAGACAATCTTTGTTTAAAAACTCATTCCACCACCCCTCTGGTGTCTTCGTTATCGGGTTGTCATCATGCAAGAACAACATTTTATTTATTTTATTTCTTACACACCTAGCATGGGGACCTCGTGTCAGCAGTGTTTTTCCCAGCAACAAACCACCCAGCACAGGTCTCCCTCAGGGTCATGGCCTTTTTTAGGATCAACTGCCTGCTCCAGCATGGGCTTCTCCACAAATCCCTGCTCTGGTGTGAGCTTTTCGATGGATTGCAACACAACCTTTGCTCCACCGGTGATCTCTAAGCACTTCAATGACTCAGCCTCCCATCTCGTAATGGGCTGATGGTAAATAGCAGCTCCAGTGTGTCTCCCAACCTCTTCCTCTGTAACTTGGATGACCTCATGATTGTCTCTCATGTGGTTGTTTTTCCCTCTGTCCTATCCCCTCCAAAACAAAAAAGAGTTCCCAAAACAAAGGCTCTTCCCATACTGGGTTTCCCTTTTAAATATGTTTATTCATGGAGATGTGGGCTGGCTCAGCAATGGCCAGAGGCAGGGCTGAATTGAAGCCAGGGGAGCTTTTTGCAAAACATGCCAGCAGCCCTGTCCCGTGCTACCGAAATCCCACCAGAGAGATACATAACACATCATGTTAATGAGAATCAAAACCTGATGGAAGAAAAGTCAGTGCTGTTTTAAGTATAAATTCTAATAGTCAGATACATTAGGGTATTCACCAATAATAAAATCCAATAAAATGTTCCTTAAATTCCTAGATGTGTAACTCTCATTCGCTTCAAAAGAAGTTAGAATGTAGCACCTTAGAAAATTATTAGCCACCAATCTGCATCACTAAGTAATATAAAAGACAGTACATCATTAGCTGAATGGGTTCCATTTTAGTTTTTTAATGGCGATTGAAATTTCAGACCGGTATTTATGTTCTGATCAATAACAATGTTTTACCTAAACTTTATTTAGAGAATGATTCAGGCATTGATTTTTTTTCTTACATTTTTTATTTTCTCAATTCTTAAGATGAATATCATGCTGAAGTAAAATAATGTTTCTGAAATTATTTAGTAAATATATAAATAAAGTAAAAGAAAAGTTGGTGTTGGATGGCCCTCTTAAAAATATAATGAATATGTTTCTTGCAAAAATAGATTTCAAAGTGATTAAAGCATTACACAAAATGGCTCTCTGCAAAACCACATTGTATCTACATCGTTTTTCTGGACATCCTATAAGCTGTCTGAATATGTCCCTGTGCACATAGGAAAATAGGTAAGTAATACGTACATTCAAAAAATCAAGTTTCTACAAATATAGGTGTATCCCAATCACTCAAATGCACCATGAGGTATTTTTAAAATCTCAATAGCTCCACATGTTTGCAGGAGAAAGAGGGTGTAGGTATTTAATCTAACAATATTCACAGGGCCTTTTCAGTGCTGTAGAACTGCCAATACTCTCTGTTGCTTTTCAAGAACTTTGTTTAATGTGCTGTCTTTGTATTTGCAGTTTATTATAATATTCCCCTCTTCTGTAAGTAAAAATAGTATCTAGCATTTTGTAAAATAATTCCTCCAGTTCTGTGTCATTACACATTCTACTATCAGAGCAATCTGGTGTTTCTTTATTTGCATATATGAAGAATTTCAGACACCCGAGTAAAGATTATGTAGGTGCCTTGTGGGATTTATCAAAAAGCTTAGGCATCAAAATCCCATCAAAACCTGGAGAATGAGGGACTTAACTGGTGCAGTGACATTTGAGATTTCAAAGAGCAACTGTTTAGTCTTTGAAATTCTGACCCATTGATTTTGCTAGGAGAAAGATGCAGGCCTTAGTTCAGTTACTCATTCTTGATCTGACAAATGTACTTGGAGCTATCCACAAACAAACAAGAACTTCCTGAGTTTTAATTTACACTTGTTTTAGGCTGTAGGGCTTTTTCTATCTAATTGTTGCAGAACACTGGGTGGCAGTGTGGGCGGTCGGAAGATTACGTGCTTACGTGCTTACGTTACAGGAATGCAGTAACCACCCACGATGGGCGAGGCTTAGTGGGAGAATATATAACCCTGTTCATTACATAATAAAGTGCCATTTTGCATCATCTACGTTAGATTGAGTGTATAAATGGACCTCAACGGAAGAGGTTGAGTGCCAAATATCACAACAAGTTGCCACACTAATTAACAAGAGATGGAGAGAGTTGTGAAGTCTTTAATAAACCGTATGTCACATGTAGTCTGGTTATTGTTATGACTTTGCTACCCTACAGAGTAGTTTTTGGTGAAGTATTATCTGATATTAAAAACAACTCAACTAACCAGGAATAAATTCTTACAAGTTCTGTCATACTTAAGGAACGTTGATCCCTTCTAAAACAAGGGTGAGTTATAGCTGAGGTTGAAATGAGTAGTCTACAAACACACATGCACACAAGAACACAGAAATGCAGAGCCAGATGGGTGTGCCTTGGCACAAGAGGACATAGCAGGGGTCTGGTGTATTGCAGCAGGAGGCCCTAGTCCATTACGATACCCTTAAAAATGCCTCTTGGACTCTGTAACATATAATTTAAAATGCTATGTGTTACAGCTAACATCATACTGAGAGAACAGTACAGATAACCCACATCCCTTTAGATGCTGGGTACCCCAGGTGATGTAGTCTCACACAGGTCTCTGATCCACAATGAAAAGACTCCATCCATAGAAGACATTCTCCCTCTTTTGTTGTTTGAGCTATTATGTCATTTTCTTAAAATTAAACAACTCTATTTATTATTTCTGTTGTCAAACAGGCTGTATCGATGGGCTGAGGCCAGTTGCATGAAATTCAATGAAACCAAGTGCTGGGTCCTGCACTTGGGCCACAACAACCCCCTGCAATGTTACCGGCTTGGAGGAGAGTAGCTGGAAAGCAGCACAGCAGAAAAGGACCTGGGAGTGTTGGTCAACAGCCAACTGAATACGAGCCAGGAGTGTGCCCAGGTGGCCAAGATCAACGGCATCCTGGCTTGTATCACAAATAGTGTGGCCAGCAGGAGTTAGGGAAGTGATTGTCCCCTTGTATTTGGCACTGGTGAGGCCACACCTTCAGTAGTCTGTCCAGTTTTGGGCCCCTCACTTCAAGAAGGATGTTGAGGTGCTGGAGCAGGTCCAGAGAAGGGCAACACAACTAGTGAAGGATTTAGAGAACTTTTCTTCCAAGGAGCAGCTGAGGAAACTGCGATTGTTTAGTCTGGAGAAGAGGAGGCTGAGGGGAGACCTTATTGCTCTCTACAACTGTCTGAAAAGAGGTTGTGGTGAGGTGGGAGTTGGTCTCTTCTCCCATGTTACGATTGACCAGACGAGAGGAAATGGCCTTGAGTTGCACCAGGGGAAATTTAGGGTGGAAAAATTTCTTTACAGAGAGGGTTGTGATGCATTGGAACAGGTTGCCCAGGGAGGTGGTGGAGTCCCCATCCCTGGAGGTGTTTAAAAGCCGTTTAGATGCTAAGGGACATGTTTTAGGGAACCTGGCATGCAGGGTGAATGGTTGGACTCGATGATCTTTAAGGTATCTTCCAACCAGATGGTTCTGTGATTCTATGATTGCACACATTAGAACTTACTGCTGCGCTGTTTGATAATGACAAGAAAACAAAGGATGTCTGTTTTACATTTCTGGTATTCTGTGGGCATTTCCTGAAAGCTCCTCTGTTACATTGAGCTATCTATCTGAGCTTATTCCGTGACCAAGGAATTTGTGCCATACAACACAGGCCTGAAAGCCACCTTATTCATAAAATACAGCACAGCACAGCACAGGCCTTGGCTCACTCAGATTTACTATAGTGGCTGTAGTTTATTTGACAACTGTATTATTGAAATGTGCTAACAATACCAAATTGATGTGGGAGGACTCGGCAGGTCTGGGACACGTAAAAGGAATGGAAAAGTACAACTTAAGCCACCAGTAAACAGGAAAAGGCTGGGTGAGTCTCTGGGCAGGAGGTGAGTCGCCGGGCAGAAAGCAGGGTCAGTGGATGGATTGGGGGGTCGTCGCATCTCTGGGCAGAAGAGTAAACTCGAAACCAATCAGAAGAGGGCACGTGGACTAGAGTGTGTATATAAATAGGTTGTTTTCTAAGCATAAAAATCTCTTGCTCTGAACAACTAAAGTGTGTCGCGTTGTCCGTTCCCAATATTGCGACAAATTGACATAAAATATAAGAGCTAGGGAAGGCAAATAAATGCAGTCCATGTGGAAAGGTTAGGTCAGACAGGGGAGACAAGCTTCTGTGGCTTTTTTTGTGGCTGCAGACAGATGATTGTTAGGTTGTTTTCTAAGCATAAAAATCTCTTGCTCTGAACAACTAAAGTGTGTCGCGTTGTCCGTTCCCAATATTGCGACAAATTGACATAAAATATAAGAGCTAGGGAAGGCAAATAAATGCAGTCCATGTGGAAAGGTTAGGTCAGACAGGGGAGACAAGCTTCTGTGGCTTTTTTTGTGGCTGCAGACAGATGATTGTGGCTTTCAACATTTTCATGCACCATCTACATCTAACATAATAATAATTTTAATTTTAATAATAATTTCTCCTTAATGGGTCCTGATAGTCTTTGCTAGACTCAGCTGTAATAGAGCACAACTTGTAGCATACAATAACTCCCATCAGTGTTACATGTGAGTCTCTGGCCAGATGAGATAATTCATCATAGTACAGATCACTACACTTAGAGATTATAGTTCCTATCTCTATTTTCTATCATTGTATCTTTCTTCAGGGGTTTTTTCTGCAGGAATTGAAGGATAAATCAATGAATTCCTCCTACAATTCAAGGACACAGGTCTCAAAATACTGCATTAGTAGAACCTGTTTAGATGTATGCATTTATGTATCAGATATATACATATGTAACTTTTTTCTTTAAAATAATATGAACAACAAACAGCTTGAGAGAAGGCAGCTTCAAAACTTGAAACTATTCAGGAAACAACCACACAGACAAGTTTAAGCCTTAAAGGAGTTCCAAATTAAATCTAGACTTGCAATTCATAAAAAATTATTTCTCTGATCAATATAGGCTTTATTTTGCAAATCATCTATGAAACATTTTCTGATTATATCAAATGCGATTTATTGCTTGTTTAATTTAATTTATTTTCAGAATAATTTATGAAATAATTAATCACTGAAAGATTATAGAGGTAATTCACTGGAAGTATTTAATATCCAAAATTCAAGTGGCCTTGGTTACTTCCAATTGGAAACAAGACTGAAGCTGTTTCAAGTCTTTACTTGAATGGGTAACACCTAGAATCCATTACTTATGTAAATTTTTGTACTTTAAGATAATTTCTTTCACATAATTCTGAATATTTTCCTGAAATTTACTATTCCATACTAGTTCTTCAAAACTCAGTACACTTATTATTTAAACGACGTGTATTAACATGGTGCCAGCTACAGTAGAATTTGTTTGGGAATGCAGACAATGCACTCAGTGAAAAATAAATGACTAGTGATATTCTTCTAGTAGTATCAATGGTTCATCTGAAAAAGTGCTTGTTAACATGCTTAAAGGAGTAAGTGCAAAATAGATTTCATCATCATCATCATTATGGCTTGGCTTTGAGGATGAAGATTTGGGAAGGGCTTTACCCACGCTTACTGCAAGCGCGCTGATGGCTGAAAAGGCCAATGCGGGATAGGCAAGACTGGTTGCAAAGAGCACAGCGGAAGGTCTTCTTGGGTGGTGTAGTCGGGGCACTATACCACGAGGTATATACACGAGGTTCTTTCTGCATTGTCTTTTCTCCTCAA
>NW_010397115.1:0-510 GCF_000710305.1 Buceros rhinoceros silvestris
GCGGCCCCCCTCCCTGCTGCCCAGCTCCCCTCTGCGTTTGCAGCTTTGCTTTTTGGCTGGCCTCAGCGCAGTGAGTGTGCAGACGGGCGAGCGCCTCCCCAGGGCACCCGTTAACGTGAATCCTGGCAGCGTAACAGGGCATTTCATCCTCCCCGTTGTTGTTCTGACGGGACTTGGTTCTGCTGAATACCGCAGGGAATTTGAAATGCTCTCGAAAGTGTCTGTGTCCTGTCAAGTGAGGCTTGTACTAAAAACTGTCACTTTATACAAAAATACTCTAAAGTTCTACTAAAAGCTGTTTCTGAGCAGCTCCAGACCCTTGTAGCAGCACGTCTTCATGCTTCCAGTGAAGCATGAAGTGTGTTCTAAAAAGACCCACTTGGGGTGGTGAGAGTTCTGACTGTAACTGGGTTTTTGGCAGATACTGGGGCGTCAGGATGGCGCTCAGCAGGACTGGGTGATGCACGACTGCATTGGCAACTGGTGGAGACCGCACTTTGAACCTCCACA
>NW_010397115.1:606-880 GCF_000710305.1 Buceros rhinoceros silvestris
CAGGACTGGGTGATTGACGACTGCATTGGTAACTGGTGGAGACCGAACTTTGAACCTCCCCAGGTGAGTACTCCTGTCGACTGCCGTCTTCAGGCAAATACCGACTGGTCTTCCCGAAGCCTTCAGCCTACCGGTTGGTTTTTTTGAGTACCTGCCACAGGAGCCATTAGTTTTTCTGGTTTTTTTACCTATTTCATTTCCTTTGTGTGGCTGAGGAGAAACTACAAACTTTTTTTTTTTTTTTGTGGAAACTTTTCTCTTCCTCCCTGTGGGT
>NW_010397115.1:917-1689 GCF_000710305.1 Buceros rhinoceros silvestris
TTGCATTTCAACTTAAAATTCTTAAAGTTAAGAATAATTAAGCTGCTAAAGCCATTCTAGTGACAATATTTAGAGAAACTTTTTTTTTTTTTTTGTGGAAACTCTCATCTCCCTCCTGATGGATGAGAAACCGCTGTCTGTAATAGCTGCCAGCCCCAAGCTGAGCCAGCCCCACCATTTAAATTCCAGCTGCAGCCACCGTGGAAGCTCTCGGGGTGCTGCGTGTGGAACAGACGTCCTGTGAATAAAAGAGCCTTGCTGCCCTCTTGCTAAACACTGTCACACGGCACTCGCTCGCTCCGTTTGCTGTAATTTTCTGTCTGGTTGGGTTGTTTAACTGCTCACGGGTATCGGTGCCTCTAGATGCTGTCAACGCTGGTGACAGCGTTCTAAGGGTGGTTTTCACTCTTTGGTGCCGTGGCAGAACGATACGCGATGCGCTGAAAGCTCGCGCAGCGCTTCATGATTTATGAAGTAGCGCTTCAGGTTGCACGGTGTTTTCGAAGCTCTGTGCAACCTGTTTGTATTGTTTTTCTTGCAGTATCCCTATATCCCGGCTCACATTACAAAACCAAAAGAGCACAAAAAGCTTTTCTTGGTCCAGCTTCAAGAAAAGGGTGAGTATGTGTTTGCAGCCGAGGGCTGTATTTCTGTCAGTGGCTGAACACTCACGTGTCACGCCAGGAGATGCGGCCTCAAGTTTGTGTCCATGTCGCAAAAAGCGGGGGAAATAAAACAGGTCTTAAGGCAAGACAAGCAAAATCGGGGGCAC
>NW_010397116.1:0-370 GCF_000710305.1 Buceros rhinoceros silvestris
ACCATGTCTCTGTAATTGCAATGAGATCATGTTCCTGTTCCTTGTTCTTTCTGTTTATTGCCTGCATCTTGTGTGTTGGTGAACAGGCATTTCAGAGAGGTAATTGAGCATGCAGGTTTCCCTGGAGCAGTGCAAGAGGATCCACCTCAATTTATACACACCCTTGAGGTTGTTTGCCTTCTGAAACTCTTGGAAGGCAAGGAAGGAAACAACTTGTCGCTGCTCTGTTTGGCCTGGCTTGTTCCCCAGTTAGATGGGATGGTATAAGCATTGCCATCCTGGACCCCTGCTCCCAAATTTTTCCGTTTATAGCCTGCCTCCCCAAGTTGGCCAGGCTGCTGCCAAAGATTCCCTTGCCTCTTCTGGAAAG
>NW_010397116.1:491-1391 GCF_000710305.1 Buceros rhinoceros silvestris
CAGGTCAATATCATCAAAGAATGTCCCATTGTCAGAAAAACCCAAACCCACATGACAGCACCAATCACATAGCCTGAAATTGATAGTAATTTTTTGTCTATTTCTGGCTGCCCTGTTTTCTCTAACTGGTAAGATGAAGAAAAAGATAACTTGGGCACCAAAGTTTTTCTCTTGAACCCCCAGGGCTTTATAGTCTTCCTTGAATCTGCTCAGGTTCTGGCTTTCAGTGTCATTCATGCCCACATGGAAGAGTAACTGTGGATAGTAGTCAGTGCTCTTGATAACTTGTGGCACCTTCTTGTCAATGTCTTGGATCTTAGCTCCTGGTAGGCAGCATAGCCCTTGTGACTCCCTGTCAGGCTGACAGATGGACGGCTCGGTACCCTTTAACAGAGAGTCACCCACTATGAGCACATGTCATTTCTTTTTATAGTATCTGCTACACACTGCTGGTGAAGTTTCTCCATGTAGAGCTTCCTCCTCATGCTCTTCCCCTACTCCAGTGTGTGGTACCTTCCATAGGATGCAGTCCTTCATTAACTTATCCAACATGGGTCCTTCCCATGTGTTGCAGTTCTTCATGAACTGTTTCAGCATGGCTCCTTTCCACAGAGTGCTGTCCTTCAGGAACAGACTGCTCCAGTGTGGGTCACCCACAGGGTCACAGGTCCTGTCAGCAAACCTTCTCCAACATGGGCCTCTCTTCACAGCCTTCAAGCCCTGCCAGAGCCTGCTCATGTGTGGGCTCTCCATGGGGTACAACTTCCTTCAGGGCACATCTACCTGCTCTGCTTGGGGTGTGCCACAGGCTGCAGCTGCTCCAAAATGGACCTCCACGGGCTGCAGGGGGACAACCAGTGTCACTGTGGCCTTCACCATGGGCCGGAGGGACATCTCTGC
>NW_010397116.1:1534-6052 GCF_000710305.1 Buceros rhinoceros silvestris
GTAGGGAAATCTCTGCTCCAGCTCCTGGAGCACCTCTTCCCCTTCCTTCTTCACTGACCTCGGTGTCTGCATAGTTATTTCTTTCACATTTTCTCCGTCCTCTCTCCTGGCTGCTGTTGTGTAGCAGTTTTTACCTCTTCTTAAATACAGGGGCTCTACCAACATCACTGATTGGCCCACCTTTGTCTGGCGTCTCTAGTATGTCTGAGTATCTCTGTCCATTAAAAATGCAATCTTTATGTAATTTCTAATTGCTAACATCAATTTACACTTTGTAATCAATTTTACGATGTGTTGCAATCATACTAGAGATGGATCCAGGGATCTAGTAAAGCTGAAGTTCAAAGCCTTCAGCCGTGAAGGGAAGAATACCATGAAAAAGGTTTCACAGTGTTCTTCATCCTTCAAATACTTGCAAATACTGTGGCTGCAAGGTCCTGTGTGTGGCAAAAATATATCTACTGAAAAATTACAAAATAATTATTTTTAGGACTATAGTTTTTATTTTAAAATGTATGGTAAATTTAAAGTTTCTGTTGTGAACGATGAAGGTCACATAGCTTTTTTTTTTTTTAGGACACAGCTGGACTGATATATAGAAGGTTGCTTTAATTATAGAGAAGCAGACTCTTCACATTAAATGGCATATGACCAAACAAGCTGCCTTCTTTTGTCTTCCCAGACAGCTGGAGTTGAATTCAGAGGCAGTTAATTGCCTTGGGGACCTTTCTCTGGCAAGTATCCTATTGGTACTCTTGAGGGGTGGAGAGGCTTCACACAGAAAGCTTAAAAGCATCTGGGCTGCTGTTGCGCAGCATGCTACTGCTGACAGATTTACTATCTGTCTTTGAGAAAGACAATAGTTTTGGAAGCCTAGATACCACCATTCTTCAGTAGAAAGCCCTTTGTCAATCAAAACCTCTTCATCAGGACAGAGAGCAGAACTGGAATTATAGCTAAGTGCACTAAGTAAAAAAGAAATATTGAGACATTCGTTTACTTCTATTTGTGTACGGCTAGAAGAAAAATGCTGTAACATTAGGAAACAGCAACATTTGTGTTATCCATCAGCTAAGATTTCTTTGTGCAAATAGTTTTACAGATGTACCAACAGTAACCATGTCCATACCCCCACAAGACAGACCTGTGTTGAAATAGCACAGAATAATGAATTAATGTACATTATACTGTGTTAGATAACTCAGATACGCACTTTTGTAAATTGTCTTTGACTTTAAAATGTAGTTGCTTTCATTCCTGTTTGTAGCCAATAGAATGGATTGTATCTATCTTACAAGGTAACTTCAAAGCTTTAACCATAGAAAAAAAAAGATGTGCAATCATCACTGTACACTTTCAAGTGTACTTGCCTATACATAAAATTATGAATGTCTTTTGTCTTGCAATTTTAAAAGAAATTAGAAGCAAAATATGTATGTTTTCTAAAAAGCTGAGGTACATGAATATTTTCGGCACACAAATGCAAATATATAAACATGTAAATATAGATCTAATTTATCACCTACAGCCTGATTGACATGCGTTCGTCTCAATGTTTCATAAAACTGGTAGGAATTATTAAGAATGGAATTACAAATTAAACCTGCAAGTGAGTCTATATGTTTCTGTAAGACTTTAGTGCCTTCCTGAAAGATGTTAAAAAAGAGTTACGCCCAGTTGTTCTCATTGTATTGCTGTAGTTGATCAGTCAGTGTATAACGGGTGTTTAAAAGGACTAAATATTTACTTTGTGACACATGTTCTTGAAAGCCAAGTGTCAGTTTGATGTGAACACAGAAGAATGCTAAATATTTTTATATAGTTATAATACACATGTATTTAAACACATTATATATATATATGTATAATGTTTATTGGAAACATAGGAAGCTGGATACAGGTAGCTGTTAAAACTTTTTTTTTTTTTTTGGTGAGAAATTGTCATGTTCTCTTACCCCAAATTCTTTACCACAAATCTAGAGGAAGAGACAAGAAATATGTGCCAGGATTTTCTTTCAAGTTCTGTGGCTGCAAAAACCCAACTTCTCCTTTTATACAAATGCAGTACATGCAGTACGTGCAGTACAGCGAAACACATTGCCAGATGGAGGAAAGGATGCAGTTTAGTAAAGAGACCTCGAAACTCTACCCAGCAGGTTGACATGGTGCCACTCTGAAGAAAAAATTACAGATTTATTACACTAATCTAGTGCTTATGACCCTCCCATGAAAATAACAGTCCTGGTTTCCAGTTGCTTTTCCTAGGGTTGTTTCTGTATTTCAATGCAGAATGCTTTACCTCTAAACTTATGGTTAAGGCATACATTTCAGAGGAAGAAAAAATCAGACTGAATGTTCCAGTGCTGAGAAAGGCCCTGAGTTTAAGTGCTCTAATGAAACACATCTTTACGACTGGCCATGTTTAAAAAAATTTAAAAAGGGAAATTGGCTTCTTGTCTCCTATGGAAGCAGCTTATTTTTTATTTCAAGGAAAAAGTTCAGGACTTATACCTTAATGTAAAGTTTAGAAAGGCCTAAATTATTCAGGTTAAGAGTTGTGATATCATTAAAGGGAGCCAAGTGTTGTCTTATTTTTCATATTGAGATGCTTTCAAGTACAGAAATGGATGATATACTTCCATACTCTGTTGCAGTCTACAGAGCTGATATACCAATATCAAAAAGAGGTGTGAGAGCCAAATGATGTGCTCTATCCATCATTTCCCATTCTCCAGTTTAAGCATACCCCTGGTTCAGCATGCTGACTGCTATGAATCTGTTTCTTGAATGGGTAATTTCCTCCAGGCACAGCATAGAAAGTTTAATCCAAGCTTTGAGTTCCACTCTGGTGGCCATATGCCAAAGTCCCTTTAGGGGACTAGCTCTTAATCTCTCTCTCAGCTTTCCATTACTGAAACAGTGATCACAGTATTTCTCCACTTCAGAGAGGGTAAATATGTTATTGGTAATCTAGTTTCCATAGTTATGGAGAACAAATAAGTAGATATATAAAATTTCTCTTGCATAACAAATTAAAACAGAAATATATCCCCATTTTGGAAAGGATCTGAGCCACTGTATTTTGGTCATGTAAAGACTAGATGTTTCATTTTAACTCAAGTGTGTTGGTCTGGTTAAACCACTGTAAATCTCTGTGAGTATACCGAAATAAGTTGCCTACTGGTTTATGACAAATGTGTTCATTAAAGTGCTTTCTTTAGCTTTCCTTATTCAGTTAAATACCAATGCAAAAAGCAATTAATTCAATGCCATGTTTGTGTAGAGCTGAGGTATAATTTGGGAGTATGTAGACAAGACTTCTTATAAAATGGAAATGCTGACATTTATACCAGGGATACAGGAGTCCACCTCTGATCATTTACAGATTTACCTGTGTATAATTGAGGACATAAAGTGAGGAAAATGAGACTTAAAGCATCGTTTGGCTTCCAGATGATCCAGATTGGCTTTCAGGTATCCATAGGTTAATGAGTGGGACTGGTAATCAGAAAAAATGCCTCCTGTAAGCCAAACTCATTAAAAGACTCAGTCAGCGTGAGTTAATAAAGGTAGCATGCCTCACTTTGCCATTTTGGCCTGTAAAGTAGAATCACATTTAAAGTAGTCTAGCAGCTCATTGTGATATGAGCTGTGGTTATACCATGACTGTTAAATATTTCCTCTAGGAACACCTTCCACTTGTCAAGTATGCTGTGAAAAAGAAAGAAAACCAAGGGAATCATAGTAACATCAGGTTTTCTGCATATTTCACAGGCTGTAAGATTTCTCTGCAGATTTTGAAGGAAGGTTTTCAAGGTATTGGTTGAAAAGAATATTTCTAAGATTACTGAGATCCTAAATGGAGACCTGTGATTCAGTGCACATCTGGTGTTCCTTTTGCAACCCTTAAGAAATATATTAGATTTTTTCTTACCGTGTTCTTATATAATACAGCTTTTTTTTTTTCTCCAAAGATAATAGCCCATACACTGAAAATGCATGACAGAGATCAAGTGTATTCCATTTCATGGAATAGGAGAGACATGGGGATTTGCAAAGGGCCATTTACAGCCTTTGATGTGCTGTTAATGCTAGGTGTCAATGGCACAAAGGCATGATTCCAGAATTCTAACATCATGGAACATAACCAGGCCATAAATCTGATTGTCTAGGTGCAGTTCTAATGTTGGATCCAAGAAAAGAGGGTAAAACAGCTATTAAATCAGCTATCTTCTAAAGTTTCTGCAAGGCAGGCAAAATAATCTCGGTTGCTTCTTCATGATTCTGTTGGTTTGTCTACAGTAATCACAGGCAAACTAGGTTTTTTTTCCTGCTTCTTCCTACTACCCAGCCAGTGTCTCCAGTCCTTCACAGTTCTTTTGCATACATCAGAATGACAAAGCAGGAACTGCTTTTCTTTTTTTTTTTTTTTCTTCTAGAAAGTTCTCTTCTGTCAGGAGAACTCTTTCATATTCAAATAGGGAAGGATATTGTCACAACACTTCAGCTGCCCCATCT